>NC_142938.1:54899968-54929968 GCF_046866305.1 Octopus bimaculoides | reverse complement strand
CTTCTATGCTTCATGGTTTGGATGGAATTCATTGAGACAGATTTTCAATAGCAAAACGTTCTTCCTGTTGCCCACCCTCACCTGTTTCCAAGCAAAGTATTGGATTGTCTGATAAATCCAATCATTTCTTTCCTATGTTATTTGAATTAACAGGAAAAATATCTTCATCATACTGGTTTAAGGCAGGGGATGTGTTGTAGCTCTATTCTTCCTCCACTGCTTTCACAATTTGAATAAATTTTACCTCTTTTGAAACATATGACAATGGAGTAGCAAGTAGAAAAAAAGGGTGCACTTTTGACACATGCTTCTGTTAACTTTCAAACAAGGTTCCAAAACTGCCAAAGCTACTCAAGACATTTGTGCGATGTACAGCAAAAGTGCTGTTTTTCATACTTCAAGTAGGGGCAGATACAAATTCACAGGCTGTGTGTTCCGGTCAACCTGTGTAGTTCAATGAGGATTGATTGAACAAACTCATCCATGAAGATCCACACCAATCCATTATGGAATTGGCCCAGCAGATGAGATGCTCCTATGATGCCATTATCCACCAGCTTCATTTGATGGGTAAGGTCCAAAAACTCAGTACATGAGTACCACGTGCTCCTGATGAAAGAGAAAGCTCCAATGTTCCTTTATTGCAGCCAGTTTGCTCACTCAACACTGAGTTACTCATAAACACAGATTTTTTCACCTCATTATTACCAGTAAAGAAAAACGGTATCCTTATGGCAATATGAAGCAGAAGAAAGAATGGTTGAGTCACAACAATCAAGAAACACCTTGAACAAAGCCAGAACAGTATTTATGCAAGACAATGGTCTGTGTTTGGTGGGACTGGGAAGGATTAATTCACTAACAAATGCCTGAAAACAACTACATAATCAATGTATAACTTTACATTCAGCAAACACACTAGCTCAGTGAGGATATCCAGCTGAAACAACCTGACCAGTGGCATGATGTGCTTCTTCAATACAACTCTTGCTTTACAGCATTGTGTACTCAAGTTACCTCGGAACAAATTGTGATCACTGATTTGTGGTGTATATGCAAATAGTGTAGTCTATTTGCTGATGTGCAACAGCACTGCACAGAGAATATATATATATTATATATATATATAAATATATATATACACGATAATTATTATCATTATTATTATTATACGAAGGCAGTGAGCAGACAGAATTGTTAGCATGCCAAGCAAAATGCATAGCAGCATTTCTTCTGTCTTCTTGTTTTGAGTTCAAATTCCGGTGAGGTCACTTCACTTTTCATCTTTTCGAGTTGATAAATTAAGAACCAGTGAAACATTGGAGTCGATATAATCTATCAGTCCCCTCCCACAAATTTCAAGCCTTGTACCTTTAGTAGAAAGAGTTATCATTATTATTATTATATATACACATTAGGCTTCTTTCAGTTTCCGTTTGCCAAATCCACTCAACATATCATAAGGAACAGTCCTCCCACACACTTTTTAAGTACTTTTACTTTTTAAGCTCTTGTTAACACAGCCTACCCAGACCTGCACAAAATGCATACACATACCCATAAAGGTAGCATCACAGCCACATCCTACTCCCATTCTCCAGATACTGCTACACACCTGAACACTTAAAAACCTGGCTCAAAACAAATTAGGTAGGTATCACTTCCCTACTCTTTAATTTAAATATATGGTAGTATTTCTTTTTTAAGAATTTCCTGATATTGCTCCTAGTATTTTGGTTAATTAGAGACATTTGAGATGATAATTTCAGTTGAAAACTGATAACTCATCAATGAAGTATATGTTTGTATAAGAGCTTATAACCACTCCAAAATAATTTTATCGCTAATTGATAATTAAGTAATTTGATCAAGCATATGATGATATGACTATCTGAAATACATGTCAACTTCAATCGCTACAATCTTTCACTCAAATCAGATAAATCTATTTAAGTGATTTTTCAACCCGCTTCCCCTTACTGTTAATGCTTCTTTTTTTTTTCTTCTTCTTTTTTCATTTCTTTCCACTAATTTACATTTTTTCTTTTCTTTTCTCTTCCACTGCAAAATCTCACCCCACCAACTGAATTTGCTAAACCCTGTCTTAATCCTCACCAAAACCTACCTAAATGTCATTTGCTACCATCACTAAATAACGGAAACAACTTTTTTCTGCTTTGTAATTCTATCCTTCTGTGATTTCCCTTTGCCTTGAACATTTTAAACACATTACTCATATCACTGGTTCAAAAACCATTCCTTTTTCCGAAGAAAATAGAAGGTACAGCTTCATGATTTCCATCAAATCAATTTGGATTCCTGTAGAAATTTTATGAATAATAAAATTAAGAATAGAACAACCATCCAACCATTCCAACATGGAACATAATGTTAAATAATGATCAACATCATCATTATTTCTCATAATAAAGAAGTAGTTCGAATATGTTACAAGAGCTTCCATGAAATCTACTCCTACCTAAAAATAATTACAGCCCGTTTCTAAGCATGCTATATTTAGTAAATCAATTTCTGAATATACCAGAAGGACTATATTGCTAATATGATCCCAAAGCTGTTTTGGAATATATCTCAAAAAGTAAAGTATTTTCCTATTTTGAAGATGACATAAACAAAATTAACCAAAGTAATTTCTTCAACAATTTGTTGCAGAGAGGAATGCTAATTGCAAACATAGTACAGAAGGAATAGAGGGAGATGTCTACAGTCAAGTCTTTCCCATCTCTAAACATCTCCCCTCACACTCTTATGGAACATCTCCAATACCATCTGTTTCTCGTTCTCTCACTATGACTGTCTTTGTATCTTTCTCTAATTCTCTCGCCCCATCTTCCTCTTCCATCCTACTGAGGTAACCAAGCATCCCTCTGTAGTAAAACAACCATCCCTGTCTCTATATTATACTCTAACCACAGCCACTTCCCTAAGTTCCCTCCCTCAGCTGAGAGGTCTTTGTGTGTTTTTGCATCTATGTTTGTCCTCCACCACCACTTGATAACTAGTGTTGGTGTGTTTATGTCCCTGTAACTTAGTGGTTTGGCAAAAGCGACCAATAGAGTAAATACCAGGTTTTAAAAAAATGATGAAAATAAGTACTGGTGTCGATTTATCTGACTAAAATTCTTCAAGGTGGTGTCCCAGCATGGTTGTAATCTAATGAGTGAAACAAGCAAAAGATAAAAGTTAAATGAAGGCATTTGTCTAAGGTATTGCATAGTGAATTTGAACTTAAAACCACATAGTTATGAAGCATTTATTTCTTTTAAATATTTTGATATAAACACTGTTAGCTTTTTTTTTTTTTTTTTTAATTATTTTGGCTTCTGTTACCTCTGTTACTTGTTTCAATCATTAGACTGGCGCCACGCTGGGAACCACTAACTTAAATCATTTATACTATTGGCTGTATGGTATGAATTTTGCTTCCTGACCACATGGTTTTGGGTTCAGTCTCTCTGCATGGCACCTAGTGGAAGTCTTATGCTATATCTCTGGGCAGACCTTTAAATTAGCATACCAAGCTACATTCCTTTACATTGCAAACAACTGAGCCTTTTACTAAATAAAAATAAATAATGTACCAGACTCAAGTACATACTGTGGTAAAATACGATTGAATAAAACCGTTGAAAGCAGTACCCCTAGTAGAGTATAACCACAGACTGATGACTAAAATCGAATAAAAGAATTGTTTTATTTCATTTTTATGTCCACTTTTACCATGGGTTGAATAAGACACTTTGAGGCAATTTTTTATGATTGGATGTTCTTGATAGCAAACCAACAGACATTGGTAAATGGTACTGCTGCCCAAGTGGTATCATTGTGAAGAGACATGAGGACAAATATACACACACACATGGTGGGCTTCCATACAGTTTCAGTCCAACAAATTTCACTTACGAGGAGGTACTGATTAACTCAAGGCTTTAGAATAAGATACTTGACCAAGATGCCATGCTGTGGGACTGAACCTGAAGCCTTGTGGTTGCAAAGTGAACTTCTAAACCACATGGCCATGTCTGCACATAAATTGTATGTGAGGAAATAGAAAAATAAAAGAATATAAATGAAATGCATAAAACCAAAAACTAACCTGTGCAAAAGATGAGCTTCAAGTTCTGAGCGGGGCAATACATCTTCACAGTAATCCACATTGGGACAAACAACCAATAATTTATCTAGCAATCTAAAAGAAAAAAATGAGAATAATTATACATGAAACATAATGAAATATATTAGGTGAGTAGAATATTTTCACCAAAATACATCATCATCATCATTTAATTTTCCATGTTCCATGCTGGCAAGGGCTGAACGGTCTGATGGGTCCCAGGACTGCATTGTGCTCCAATGTCTGCTTCAGTACAGTTTCTACAGCTGGATGCTCTTCCTAATGCCAACAATTTTACAATGTGAACTGGGTGCTTTGTTTCTTGCCACTGGCACTAGTGAGGTTGCTATGCAGCCCACAAGACTACAACACCCTAGAGAGATTGTGGGGGTCTTCATGCAAAGAGATGAGGGATTAAAGTATGAGAGAAAGGGATGGAGCAGAGTAAGGAACTACATTGTTACTCAGATTTAGAGGAGAGACTGAAAATGAATCAGTAGCATCTCCAAAGAAATGAAGCATGGTGATGGGGTGTCCAGGCAGTCCCTCAAGATATGAGGTGAGTAGAAGTGTAGAAGTGAGTAGGGACAAAAATATTTCTTCTGTTTTAGTATTATTTTAACATAAGTTTTCCATAGTTGTATGAGTGTAAAAACTCAGTCTCTACTTGTTTTAATCTTGTTTCAACTTGTCTGTAAAGCCCAGTGTTCTATAATCTAATCACATCACTTCTTTACACATTTTCCTTAGTCTTCTTAAGTTCATTTGTGTTCTGGCTGTCATGCAAAATAACATCACATATCCAAATGATTGTTCTCCTTCACTTTCTTCCAACTTCAATGCCCATATCTTACACATGCTTCATACCATCAGCCATTTGCATCAGAATAAGAACAGTGCACATGCTGACAATTTGGCATGGGTGTCTTTTGATATTCAACCTGTTTTAGCAACATTACATTTGGTATTGGAGAGAAACACATATATGCACACGAGTAGAAATATACATATGGAGAGAGGGAGAGGTGGAGAGAGAGAGAGAGAGAGAGAGAGAGAGACAGCTATTACAAGTTATTAATTGAACACAATTGGCATGAACACTTTCCTTCTCCTTATACACATGAAGAGAAATATGATCAGACACATAAACAGAGAAAGAGAGGGAGAGAGGAATGGGCAGGGGAGAGGAATGGGCAGGGGAGAGGAATGGACAGGGGAGAGGAATGGGCAGGGGAGAGGAATGGGCAGGGGAGAGGAATGGGCAGGGGAGAGGAATGGGCAGGGGAGAGGAATGGGCAGGGAAGAGGAATGGGCAGGGAAGAGAGAGAGAACAAGGGGAGCATTAAAACATCTGATGTCAAATAAGTCAGCATCAAATCATTGATGCCAAAACAGCTGCACTTTTAACCAACAAAAGTAGCAGCCCCCAAACTATTTTGTGGTTCTGTTATGAATAAATATTTGAGTGCCATGTAAAAAGCACCCATGCTAGCATCACATTAAAAGCTTCCGTGTCAGTGATACATAATAGCACCTGTGCAGGTGCCACATAAAAAGCATCCAGCCATAGGAAACATGCCAAATCAGACTGAAACCTAGTGCAGCTCTCCTACTTGCCAGCTCTAGACAAACCATTCAACCTATGCCAGCATGGAAAACAGGCGTATGATGATGATGATGCATATAAACTGCTAAAACTTTGGATTGGAGACTATAACTTTTGGTTTGTGACAATTCTTCAAAGGTCTTTTGATATATGCTTCACCAACAATCAGGCCATCAACATATAGAAACCCTCAAGTTGGAGAGAACTGAGAGGAAGACAACAGCTCTGGTCAATGAATACAAAATACACAGTATTCAATATTGATCTTTACTTTGCACACATCACTCACTGCCCAAACAGCTGTCAGAAGAAGGAGAAAAGAGAATATACAGCTGGCAGTCTAAGGTCAACAAATGCAAAGGCAAAATGTTTAGTTTACATTAACATTTTTTGCAGTTCTTCACAAGGAAACCGGTTCTTGTAGTTCCGCATTGTAGTATAAAGCCAAACTATATCCAGTCAAAGCTAACATGATTTTGCAATATCACTTCTCGAAAATTTTCAAATCTTGCCCTATGTGTGTGTGTGTGTAAAACACAGACGCAGAAAAATTGATTTAAAGTAAAACGGATGACTTATGACTTCAAAAGTAAATAAGGACATGGAAAAAACAAATCAATAAATTCAAACTTGGTGCAATAATTTCCAGTATGAAAAATAACATAAAACTGTTTAGAGCCAAAACCATATGTATAACTTATAACTTGATCAATGGAAAGCCATATAAAGTAAAAACTGTAAAAAAAAAATTTGTACAAGGATCAAATGGGATGGTCAGAGGGAATCAATAATAAGATAAGAACACATCCAACATATCCAAATAATAATAAAAAGAGTAACAATATGCAGTAGGGAGAAACGGTTATATGTATATATTTATGATTTGAAAAATGTCTGTTCAATAAATAAGATTTTCAGCTTAAAGCTGATTTACACTGAAAAAGCATAAAATACTTCTCACTGAAACATAACAAATATTTCAAGAAATAATAGTAGAACCCATGTCTGTATAGTGTTGCTTTTTCTAGGACTGACCAGAACATTTTGAAAGGAACTGAATCAGCTTCTTTCAATTGCCATACATGTTTGACTAGATTCATTGAGGACCAATACTCTGGATATTTGGAAGAAATTTTGTGCAGATAAAACCTCATCTTGAAGCTGCTTTCTCTAACTCCACTGTGAGTTTTTATACAAGTCTATTATCAACTTAAACCTTATATCTATATACAACTTCTTTGGTCAGCCAGTCGCCATTTAAGAGGCAGTTTTTAGGGTTTGTACAATTAGATATAAGGTTATTTTCTTTTCCATTAGCTTCAGCAAGTCTTCTCACATTCTGTTGGTTAACCAAGACAAAGTGCTTACAACTTTTAGGATACTTCAGTCAAATATTCTCTAATACTTATGCTACCTGGAAACATGCCTAGATATTAAATTTAAGAGTTCCCTGGGTATATTAGCCCTAACATTCATAATAAATGTTGAACTGAACCACAAATCCTTTCTAGTCTGAATTCTGTGAAATCTCCTGGGTTTATTTTTATTGTCTACATAATGGATCTGCTCAGAGAACCCACAATTTCTAAGAGCATTGTTTTAGTAAGATGAGGCCATGTTGAAGGTTGCCTCATCCACTGACAAAAAGGAGATCTTACACAAGGTGGATGATAATAATTCACTTGGTTCCAGGTTCAGTCCCACTGCATGGTACCTTAGGCAAGTGTCTTCTACTATAGCGTCAGGCCAACCAAAGCCTTGTGAGTGGATTTGGTAGATAAAAACTGAAAGAAGCCCGTGGAATATGTGTGTGTGTGTGTGTGTGTGTGTTATATGTATGTATGTATGTGTGTTTTTGTGTTTGTCCTTGTCCCCACCATCACCACTTGACAACCAGCATTGGTGTGGTTACATCCCTGTAACTTAGCAGTTTGGCAAAAGAGATCAATAGAATAAGTACTAGGCTTTAAAAGAAAAAGTCCTGGGGTTGATCTGTTCAACTAAAAACCCTTCAAGGTGGTGCCCCAGCATGACTGCAGTCTGATAATAGTAACAAAGAAAAGACAAAAGAGGAGTTCAAGACAGGTTGCCCCTGGGAGCTCCTCTATGCTGATGACCTTGCCCTAATTGCGGAGTCACTATCAGAACTAGAGGAGAAGTTTCAGGTGTGGAAGCAAGGTCTAGAATTGAAGGGCCTTAGAGTCAACCTAGCTAAAACCAAAATCCTAATAAGTAGGAAGGTAGATAAAACACAAACCCCTTCAGGTAGATGGCCCTGCTCAGTATGTAGAAAAGGAGTAGGTAGTAACTCTATAAGATGTACCCGGTGCAAGCTATGGACACATAAGAGGTGCAGCAACATCAAAGGCAGGTTAACTAGCAAGTTAGTTTTTGTTTGTGGCAGATGTTCAGGTGCAATAAAGACTGCAAACAAACAGGAAACAACTTCTATCTCATTCCAGGGTGAAAAACTAGAGGTAGTCGATAGCTTCCGCTATCTGGGCGACCAAGTTAGTAGTGGGGGTGGGTGCGCTGAAAGTGTAGCTGCTAGAATAAGAATAGCCTGGGCAAAGTTTAGAGAGCTCTTACCCCTGCTGGCGACAAAGGGACTCTCACTCAGAGTAAAAGGCAGACTGTATGACGCATGCGTACGAACAACCATGCTACATGGCAGTGAAACATGGGCTGTAACTGCTGAGGACATACGTAAGCTCGCAAGGAATGAAGCCAGTATGCTCCGTTGGATGTGTAATGTCAATGTGAATACCCGTCAGAGTGTAAGTATCTTGAGAGAAAAGCTGAACATTAGAAGCATCAGTTGTGGCGTGCAAGAGAGACGATTGCGCTGGTATGGACATGTGGTGAGAATGGAGGAGGATAGCTGCGTGAAAAAGTGCCACACCCTAACAGTTGAGGGAACCCGTGGAAGAGGTAGGCCCAGGAAGACCTGGGCTGAGGTGGTGAGGCAAGACCTTCGTACATTGGGCCTCACCGAGGCGATGACTACGGACCGAGACCTTTGGAAATGGGCTGTGCGTGAGAAGACCCGGCAAGCCAAGTAAGATCGTTGCCAGTGCCCCTGGACTGGTTCTTGTGCGGGTGGCACATGAGATGCACCATTTTGAGCGTGGCCGTTGCCAGTACCGCCTGACTGGCTCCTGTAGGATTTTCGAGCGAGATCGTTGCCAGTGCCCCTGGACTGGCTTGTGCGGGTGGCACATAAAAGACACCATTTCAAGCGTGGCCGTTTTCGTGCGGGTGACACGTAAAAGCACCCACTACACTCTCTGAGTGGTTGGCGTTAGGAAGGGCATCCAGCTGTAGAAACTCTGCCAAATCAGACTGGAGCCTGGTGTTGCCATCCGGTTTCACCAGTCCTCAGTCAAATCGTCCAACCCATGCTAGCATGGAAAGCGGACGTTAAACGATGATGATGATGATGATGATGATAGAACAGTCTTTCACTAGGCTTGCAGTAAGGCCTAAACCTGCTAGATTCTAAATCTAGAATAATATCTAAGAAGTTGACACTACTAGGTTTGTATCAACTATGATCCTTAAACTCATAAACTGGATAAACACAATCAGATCCTTCTTAAGCCTATCAAGCTCATGACCATTAATTTTACAGATACTAATATGTCCATCATCTCTGTATATACCTGTACTTAAGTTTTGAAATTCTTTGTGTAAAGAATCCAGAATAGGTGCATCTTAACTATGCATAATTCTGTTGTACATCAAACTAATTATTCCTATTTTTCTCAACTAAGAATTGTTTAAAAATAATGATTTCCTGGTGTGCAGGATGGTATCAGTATCTGAGCCACTAATGGGTGGGTGTGTATGCCTTAGTGAAATCCATAGCTTTTAATAGCAGAGGTCTGGTTATAGATGGGTAAAAGTCTGAGTAAACTTACAGCTATGTTTCTCATTAATTTAAACCAACTAATGACAGACTTGTTGTTATCCCATAAGGAAAGTTCTATAACATCTCTAATCCTAAATAAATATCTAAAATATTCTTACTAATTATACCAACTCAATCTTACTAGAGTTCCCTGCCTGCCTGCTTATCTATCTAGCTATCTCTTGTTATTTATTTCTGATTAGCAAAAGTCAAGTCTTAATTAATGCAGAGCTGCTACCGATAATGTTGCTATGCATGTCAGAAATTAATATGTCAGCCTTTTAATTTAAAAAGTCAAGTTTTGTGGATGTGAGTTCAAATTTTAGCCATGACCAAGTGTAGCTATTTATGTAATAATTTGCTATAAATGATTTTTTCATCACTAATGCCATGGAAAAAGAGGGCCTGGTACATGCACACATTTTAATCTCGTTAACAAGTCAGTCCAATCAAATTGATTCCATCAGATCTGAGGAGCTACCAGACACTTGCCAGGGGAAAGAACTCTTCAGTATTATCAAAACCCAGTTGGTTCATAGTCCTCCCCAAAGTATCATCAACAGGAATTCACTTTATACGGAAGACAACAAATGTACTAAATAGTTTCCTTTTATCAAGGAGACCCAAACAGGTGGAGATGGCTATCCCTTTTACAGAAGAACACCAAAAGGTAGAGGTATCTAAATTATGGTTGGACAACATGAAAAGAACAACAGCTGGCTAATTCACTACTGTGCATTCTTGGTCAAGGCATTTAATGGGTACTTCATTTTTGAGTTACATAATTAAATGCAATTTGTGAATATGTCAAGGTATATGATGCTGCAATGGTTTTCTAACAAAGCAAAATAGCCATAGTGAAGTCCCTCAATTGCAGCAGAGACGATGTGTCAGGAGCAATGAGGCTAACACTTTCATGAAGATATCTTAGCATTCAACTTGTCAACTAGTTAAATGGTCAAAGTGGTTTACTTTATTCAAACAACTGCTATACAGCAAACATAAATTCCAAGAAACATAATGATTACAGCTTTTTCAAGCTGAGCCAGTATTATGGTCCATTTGCAAAACCATTGTTGCACCATCATATTTTGTTTTACTATACATGGAACAACAAGGAATGGAGATGAAGAAAGCAAAGTGCCCCTGCTGAAAGCCAATCTGACAAGTTTTGATAATATCAAGAAGAGATTATATTGTACACCCCAGTCAGCATGAATGCTTCTTCCTGTAACTCCTCCCCACAAAGTACAAGGTTCAAGTTCATTTCAAGATCTTCTAACAGTAAATGGTCGAGCCTGCACAACCTCTACTTGGATTGCTAGAGTGTAATGGCATGTGGGTCACAATATAGTAGGAATATATTGTATTTCAAACATCCAAGAGTTTTAGGGTCCTTTTCACTGTTAAAATACTGAGACATCCAATCTCTGTCACCTTCGGTTCAGGTATCAAGCAGAGACTGCTAAAGCTTTTAAACATCAAATCCCATAGATGCACCACAAAATGGAAATAGAATACACAGATTAAATCTATGATGCAGCTTACATTGACAAGTTCAAAGATGTAAACAATCAAGAACTCCAACAATTAAAACTAGTAACAGGAATTTCAAAAGATGCAGCATACAATGTTGACATACTAATAGCATATGTCAATGGGAATGAACCCAAACTCACTGCAGAACAAGAAGGTAATCTGTTCTGCTAGGTTTGACAAGAAGCTGAATATGCTTCCTTGATATTTATAGTAGGACTGGAAAGTTCAATAAAGATCAATCCACAGCTTGCCAAGTGCATCAACATAAAGGTATCACAGTCATTTTTAATGCCTACTTTTCCATGCCAGCAGCATGGGTCAGACGGAATTTGTTGAGCCAAATCTTCTACAGCCAACTCTCAGCTGATTTCAAACAAAGTAATATTCCCTCATGGTCAGACATATTTTCACAGAAGATTGGAAATAAAGGATGCCACTTGTATGAAAGAGGCACTCATTCATAACTATTGTGAGATGTCAAGACAAGGAGACACACAAAGGGCCTCCTCAGCTTCTGTCTACCAGATCCACTCACAAGGCTTTGGTCAACCCAGGGCCACAGTAGAAGACACCTGCTCAAAGCATCATGCAGGGGAACAAAATCTGAAATGATGTGGTTGAGAAGCAAACCTCCCAACTACTGCCCCATGGATAAGTGTCCCCACCAAAGCCCTGAAAATATACATGGCAGATGGAAACTAAAAGACGGTTGTCTCACACACATGAACACACACACACACACACACACATACATAGATACATATATCTACATTCACATATAAACACATATATATAAACATACAAACATATACACACACATATAAACATATACACGCACATATAAACATACAAACATATACACACACATAAACATACAAACATATATATATACAAATAAATACTCACACACACATATATATATATACATACACAGACTATTTATTCATACACATTTGATATATACATAATATACCTATATGCATATTATATAAAACACACACACATACATGTAAACACACACACATATGTGTATATATCTTTATATGCAGATATATATTTTTTTAATTTTGACTGAGACTGTATATAAGTAAAAGAATATATTTCACAGCGTAAACACAAGTGTCTTTAGAAGTAAGAAAAGTTATTTAATAAAATTCACACTGTTTACAGTAAAGACAGTTATTTTTTCCATTTTTTTTTTTTTTTTAATAAAACAACATTAAACCAATGCTGGAATGGAAAAACAACACAAGCATAAAAACCATAGCCAATTTAGAAAAAAATGTTTAATATATTAGTGAAGGGAAGAATAGCACTAAGAATAAAAGAACATGATTTCTTTTTCATAAAGATAGTAGTGTGAGTGAGAAGTAATGAAAAACTTAAGGCCAGGAAATTAGTAAATCATCATCATCATCATCAATTTAACGTTCAGGTTGTATGGGTGGAACAGAGTTTATCAAGCAGGTTTTCTATGGCCAGATGCCATTCTCATCGCCAACCCTCACCTGATTCCAAGCAAGGTAATATTTCCCAATCGCCAGACATCTCTCCACAGAATACTGGAAATGAATGACACTACTTGTATGACAGTGATAATTATTTACAACTATCGAACGATGTCAGTGCCAATGCACAAAACTCTCGACTCTGGTATCACTCTGTTGGTTCTGCTAAATATTAACCCATCGTGGGCCAGTGCGGTCCCTTGGAATCCCAGCAAATTTTAAAAGTTATGCAACTTCCACATTTTTTATTTAAGTGATTTTAGATCTCATGACTTTTATTGGCAATAGTTTATGTAGGCACATACAAATTTTGAGTTAAAAACTTCCAGTTATATGGATGTTATAGCATAAAATATGGTCACTGGGGTCCAACTGGACCCCATTGGCCTTCGATGAAATTTTTTTTCTGTTCTTTTTCAGATATTCTGATGAACTATAAGTCAATTTTCTTCATATTTGTACTGGTATGAATCGATATACTTTTTTCTTTTAGTTTTTATTTCATATTTAGTGCCATACGTATAGTTTATGAAACTATAAAAAAAAGTGCTAAATTTGTTCTGTATCATGCACTTACACATATATACAAGATTAAACAAATGCTACTTTATGGATAGTGCAGAAATATGCAAAAATAAAAGGGGACCCCAAAGACCTTTTGTGTAATTCCAGTCCCGCCACCCTACAAAGGGTTAATAAAAAAATATATATACTTTGAGTTCTGTTTCCCCTGTTTGGAGAGAGAGAGAGAGGGGGAGAAAGAGAGAGAGAGAGGGGGGGAGAGAGAGAAATTCAGGTGAAAATGGTACTTAAGTTTAAGCACCAGAATTTAGTATGGTATTATTCATACCATTTCAAAGTAAGGTGATTAAAATCAAAATAAGCAACAAGGATATCCAGAGGTAATGCAGTACGATCGTTTCATGCAACTCCATTTAATTGAACAATGTAATCATTGCATCAAGTTAAAATGCAGAGCAATCCTCAGCTCACAAAGGCATAGAATTTAATTAAATTAGAACAGATGGACACATTAGTATAATTATACCTAAAATCTCCAAGTTAAGGAGACAGACAGGGAACATTTTGCTTTAGCTACACCATGGAAACTAATAAATAAAATGTCAAGAAGACTCTGTCTGTCACTGATTTTATTTGTTTTTTAGTTTTGATTCATAGACTAGCTTATCAAACCTTGTATATCTAAAGCTTAAGAGAATAAAGGGCATTATCTGTTAGGGGTAGGGGTGAGAGAGCAGACAGAAATCATGGTTGGCATAGTCATAAAAATCATGAGGTTTGGTAAAAGAAAACTTAAAACAAGATGTTGGCTGACAACTAAGGGGGGGGGGGGGTTCGCCCACTAACAGACCATTGATAATGAAACAGGGGAAGTCTTATCATGTAGTACTATAGTTAAATGCTTTAAAACAATGTTGCTATATTGCATACTGATAAAGTTTATGGCTATTCTGAGGGTTATTAAGAAGAATATATTAACAAAAGGATAGAAATTTATGGATACTTTTAAGCATATACCAAACTTATACCACAATAGAGGGAGGAAAAGAAAATTATCCAGAAATAGTTTAATATTTATATATATTGTACAATATATATAAATATCAAACTATTTCTGAATAATTTTCTTCATATGCACTTTGTGTACACCTGCTTTATATATTTATAATTCTACCTATATGGTGCTTTATTCTTGCTGGATGTTAATGTTATTTTAATAATATTTACATTTTCATACAAATATAATTATGTGTGTGTGTATATATACTGTCCAACCCATGCCAGCATGGAAAACGGATGTTGATGATGATGATAAGTGACCAAGACCTTTGGCGATATGCCAGTGTCACACAACTGGCACGTAAAAAGCACCTATTACATCCTTGGAGTGGTTGGCGTTAGGAAGGGCATCCAGCTGTAGTATCCATGCCTAATCAGATCGGAATCTGATGTAGCCCTACAGCTTACCAATTTTAGTCAAACCATCTAACCCATGCAAACATGGAAAGCAGACACACACACACACACACACACATGGAAGGCTTCTTTATAGAAGGAGACACTTGCCTATGGTGTTATGTAGTGGGACTGAATTTGAAACCATGTGGTTTGGAAGCAAACCACATCTGCACTTATCATGGAATATAAAAAAAATGAATGGTCATAATTTTTAAAAGCATGGCCAAGTGGTTAAGGAGTCTGCTTGATAACCATGCGGGCCTGGGTTCACTCCAAAAGCATAGCAACTAAGGTATCAAGAATGAGTGAAGAAATGGGCAAACAGGTGCAAAATGATTAAACCAAGCCAGGCAGGCAAGTTGGTTTCAATCAATATTGGTGACATTGTTGAGTTTTACATTAAGTGTTTCAATGAAAACACTCAACCTGAGCAAGCTGATGCATGTTGATAGGCATCTGCAGTCATAGCCATCGTATTTATGGGCAGCTTTGGCTTAAAGAAAGGGAGAGAGGCAGTAGGATAGACAGACAGACAGAGAAAATGCTGTATATTTATTCAGTTGGAAGTCTTCTTAATGCTATCAGTTTTATAGATATCTGTTAGATATATGACAACATAAATTGATACAAGCATCATCTTGGCATCACCTGAATTCATCCACACTGTAAAGTTGTTTGTACTCGACATAATATCAAAAGACTGTTTACAGTTCTTTCAAGTACAAAATGATATTGACACAAACATGTGAGTTAATGGGTTCATCAATACCATATTGTCACCAATGATAATTATTGGATTGTCAAACAAATTCAACACTCAGAGGTTCTAAAAGCTATTTACAGCTGCCTTTTTGTGTGTCTGGGTCTCATTTCTTACATAGATAAATAAATAGCTAGATAGATTTATCTGGTTATTATTTGGCAGTGAGATTTCCAAACATCTAACATAGAAAATTGATCAATATCATTGAAATATATAACTCTGAAGAAAGAGGTGTATTTGAATATCTAACTAAGTATTATATATATATATATATATATATATATATATATATATATATATATATATATATACATATATATATATACATATATATATATATATATATATATATATATATACATATATATATATATATATATATACATATATATATATCTATACATATATATATATATATATATATATATATATATATATATATATATATATATATATATATATATATATATAGGTGCAGGAGTGGCTGTGTGGTAAGTAGCTTACTTACCAACCACATGGTTCTGGGTTCAGTCCGACTGCGTGGAACCTTGGGCAAGTGTCTTCTACTATAGCCTTGGACTGACCAAAACCTTGTGAGTGGATTTGGTAGATGAAAACTAAAAGAAGCCCATCGTGTGTGAGTGTGTGTGTGTGCACACGTGCGCGTGCATTTGTGTGCTTGTGTTTGTTCCCCCTAACATCGCTTGACAACTGATGCTGGTGTGTTTATGTCCCCATAACTTAGCAGTTCAGCAAAAGAGACTGATAGAATAAGTACTGGGCTTACAAAGAATGGCCACAGTCAAATGACTGGAACAAGTAAAAGAATATATGTATATTGCCTTATTTATCATGTTGCTGTCAACTAGGACATCTGGTCCCTCTGTTGGGAGACTTCCTTTTCCATTTGTGTGTGAGTGTGTGTGCCCATCACCACTTGACAACTGGTGTTGGTGTATTTGCGTCCCTGTAACTTAGCACTTAAGCAAAAAAGACCAATAGACTAAGTATCAGGCTTTGATAAAAATAAGCACTGGGGTTGATTCATTTGACTAAGAATTCTTCAAGGTGGTGCCCCAGCATGGCCAGTCTAATGACTAAAACAAGTAATACTACACGCCACCCTTCAATCAAGGGCCCTTGTCTTGCAAGCTACTTGGTGACCTCAGTAGTGCCAGTGACATGGAAAAGCACCCAGTACACCCTCCTAAATGGTTGATGATAAAAAGGGCATCCAGCCATAGAAGTCATGCCAAAAACAGACATTGGCACTTGAAACAGTCTTCTGACCTGTTGGATCCTGTCAAATCATCCAACCCTTGCTAGCATGGAATACGGGGACTAAAAGATGAAAATGGTAATGAAATATATGCATGTGCCCTAATAGTTATTTTTACCTCTGTCTCATTTTTCTTCTTCTTACATACAACAGACCTTGTTACATTTTCTTTTTAGCCACTTCTTGTGTCCATATGGTCCCATTCCTAACTATTTGTAGCCACAGAACCACATTTGGAAATAGTAATGGCTGGAGCAAAATCTATATACATTGAGTGGAAATGACAATTGATTTCTGCATGTGCACCAGTGGAAGTTGTGACAGCTGACTGCATTCAAAAGTTACACAGGAACACATGTAAAATGCTCAATGAGTAAGCCAACCAGTTGACTGCACAACTGGAATTTATACAAAATCGACAGGAGAGTCTATCATGTATGTGTGCGTCCACTTTTACATGCTTGGATGGCTCAGACAGAGCAATACCAAAACAAAGAGATATAAACATACACAAACTCACACACATAAATATATATACACGACAGGCATCTTTCAATATCTATCTACCAAATCTACTCACAAGGCTTTGGTCAACTTGGGACTACAGTAGAAGACACATGCCCAAGGTTCCACAACGTGGGACAGAACCTAAAACCATATGATTGGAAAGAAAGTTTGTTAACCACACAGCCACATCCATGATCCTGAACTGGCAGTGTTCATCTGGATGGTCAGTGACCCAGGTCAGAGAATCAATCCTGATTGCTGAGTAGGTGTGGAGAAACTTGGAAGATGGTAGATACTTTTGTGCAGGACAGGAACTGGTCATTGCTGGTATGGGTTCAAAGTTTATCACCAAAAGATGTGAAAGCACAAAGCAGAGACCAAGTGGAAGGTCGAGCGGTACAGTCCCAACAGTGTGTTGAGGGGGAGGTGAGTGGTAGACGGAATGGTTGAGGGTGGGAAGTAATGGTGTGGAGGAAGCAGTGGGATGGTTGAGGGTGGGTGTAAGGGATGAGAGATTAAGATGGAGTGTTGCTACAAAGTGAAGTGGAATAGAGAGTGGCATTTGCAGTTTTTGGTGGGTGAGAAAGTCAGAGAGGTGATGGTTGAGGTGTAGAATGAAGAGAAGAATGGCTGGGGCAAGTGGTGAGATGCAAAGAGAGTAGGAAGTAGGACAGAGAGAGAGAGGGGGGTAGTCCAGGGGGCAGATTCAGGGAAGGATAGAATGAGGGGAAGTGAGGAGTGGTGGAAAGAGTGACTGACAATGGGAGATAATGGTGTGGTGGGAGATGAGAAGAATGAGCAAGAAAAGGCTGAGTGATGGGGAAGAGTATGGGGTGGGGTGGCATCAAACTACAGAGGATGAGGTGATGGTGGAAGCAATGGCTGGAACGATGAGAGGAGAACTGAGCCTTCCACAGATTACTGAAAGAAAGTAGAGAGGAATTGTGTCAGCTGGTGGAGGAGTAGATTCTTGTAGAAAGGATGAAGGCTTGGCCTGGCCTGGTGGTGGAGTAAAGAAAAAGATGAGATGAAGAGGGAAAAGAAGTGAGGAAGAGAGTAAGAAGGGACATTGTAGAGAGAAAGGTGTGAGAGAGTGGGGAAAAGGTTGTGGAAAATTGTGGTGATGAACAATTCAAAGTGAAGCTGTAGGATATGAGGGTGGGCTGAAAAGTTCATAGGCTGACTATGAAGGAGTGATGCTAGAGTTGTGAAATCTTGCATGCGTTAATTTCAATGCTTCTTATTAATACATTCATTGTTTCTTCCCAGGTAAACTGATATCTGACTGTTTAAAGAAAACTTTGAAAGTAACTAGTAGTGGCTTCACTTGAAAATGGATCAAATTTGGCATCGTGGTCTTATCAAGTACCTGCAGAAAAAGGGTTTAGCCCCCCAAGGACATTCATGTTATCCTGGTTGCTATATTAGGGGGATGATACTCAAGCTTTGCCAACAGTGCAGAAATGGGCAGCTGAATTTAGGAGAGGAAGGGAAGGTCTTGAAGATGACCCAATGTCTGGACGTCTTGCAAGTGCCACTATCAAGGAAAACATTGATCGTGTTCACCACATGGTGATGGATGACAGGCAATTGACAATAACTAATGCTATTAACACATTCCGTGAGAGAGTTGAGAATATTCTGCACAATGAACTTGGCATAATGAACGTTTCTGGTCAGTAGGTACATCTGACACCTGATCAAAAGCACACCAGGCTAATCACATCAATGGAAAATCTTATATTGTTTGAGACAGCTGGTTTTCCTAAGTGAGGATAAGTGTTGGGTTCATTACTTTGAGCCAGAGACAAAGAGACAACCCATGCAGTGGAAACACCCCTCCTCAACTGCTCCAAAGGTTGTTTCAACTGCAGGAAAAGTGATGGCCTCTGTTTTGGGATGCAAAAGGCACTGTGTTTACTGACTATCTTAAAAAAGGCCAAACCATCAATGGAGAGTACTATGCCAACTTACTGAGACAGTTATGAAAGTCTATCAAGACCAAACTCTCAGGAAAACTAAGGAAAGGGATCTTGTTTCATCAGGCAAAATGTTTCAGCACACATGTCCATGCTTTCAATGGCTACTCTGCATGACTGCGGCTTTGAACTGGTTGATCACCCTCCCTATTCTCCTGATTTGGCCCCCATATGACAATCATCTGTTCCCCAACATGAAACAACACTTGGCTGGGAACCAATATCATAGTGATAGTGGGAACTAATATCATATCTGCTGTTGATGACTTTTTTGACCAACAAGATGAAAGCTTCTTCCCCAATGGGATTCAAGCACTGCAACACAGATAGAAGAAGTGTATTGACCACAAGAGAGACTGTGTTGAAAAATAAACCTCATTTGGTCACATTCCATGAGAGTATCTTGGAGGCTATGAACTTTTCAGCTGACCCTTATAGGTGCAAGAAATGGTAATCCAAGGTGTAAGAAATTCCAACATACAAGAATGACAGAGAGAATTGGCTGCATAGATATAGGAGGTTTGGATGAGTGTGCAATGAATATATGAACAATATACTGTATTGGTTTCGAATTTTGGCACAAGGCCAGAAATTTCAGAAGAGGGGTTAAGTTATATTACATCAATCCCAGTACTCAACTGGTGCTTATTTTATCAACCCCGAAAGGACGAAAGCAAAGATGACCTCAGCAGTATTTGAAATCAGAACATAAAGACAGACAAAATGCCACTAAACATTTTGCACAGCATGGTAACAACTCTGCCAGCTCACCACCCCTAGCAAAATATATTATACTAAGGAACACTAAGCAATGTTGAGTGAAATATAGGTGTGTACAATTCATCAACATACTCGATTATGTTTAACATGTTCCATGTACATTCAATAGTGGAAACCGCCTTGGGAAAAAAATTCACCTTAGTGACAATGTATGTAGAAAACACATCACTATGCCATGAATAATGTCATTCAATTGTAGGACACATCTGTGTATTATTAAACTTTGTCACCAAATCGAGTGTGTATAGCTCAATAAGAGCTGCTATTCTTATATTTAAAGGGCAAATAGTAAATTTGCTGACATGTGCAAAACTTTGTCAAGCTGTTACTAATTAACTAGATGCACACTAAGCAGCATTGAATAAAATGTATGTGGATACAATTATGTTTAACACAGTTGTAAACTTATATATGGAAACACCCTTGCTGTGGAAATTGTTTTTGGAAAGAAATTCACTTTAGTGATAAAGGTTGTGAAATACACCAGTTCAGCAAAATTACTGTTTGCTGTTTCAATCTATACATACATAAATAAAAATAAATACACACACATATACATACTTATATCTAAAATAATAAAGGTGGCTACACACAATATAAAACCAAAAGGGAAGCATACTTATATCTATTGGGTTGTCTGGAAAGTTCATGCCGATTTATAGTAGCTTACCTTTCAACTTATTTGCCATGAAACCACCTCAATTCTGGGAAGAGGGTATTTTCAAATTAAAGGAAAGATAGAGACGCATTGTGCAACAAAATGGTTCATATTTGGTTGATTAAAAATATATATATATGTGTTTTTTTGTTGATTAAAAATGTAATGGCAAGTATTTATTAACTTTTTTCTTCCCTTTAAAAATCAGCATGAACTTTCCCGGACAACCCAATACATGTACATATACCTTTACATACATATACACACACACACACATATATATATACAAGTATATATGTAAATATATATACACATACAAATCTATATACATACATTGCTAAGGATATACGTATGTATGTGTGTGTGTGTATATATATATATATATATATATATATATATATATATATAGTATATATGTGTGTGTGTGTGTATATATATATGTATATAGTTAAAAAGATAAAGTTGGAAAAGTCACAGAAGTATATTTTAGAGAATGTTTAATAAAATATAACCAGTTTTGATGTATTCATCTTATCAAATATTAGAAAGAATTTTGGGGAGAGTCACAAAGAAAAAAATGGGGGTGGGGGGTTAACAGTTTGTACCCATATTTGAGTTTTTATATATATATGGATAACTAGATAGATATATATATATATACATACGCACACACACACACACACACAGATACATATACATACAATAAGACCACTTGTGCAGAAACTTCAGGTACATCACTGGTAAAAGCAGTGTGTAAATCTCATAAATTTGTGTTTTTTTACATTGTATACAATGTAGAAACACACATCCCTTTTCCATGCTTGCATGGGTCAGACAGAACTCAGGTGAGGCAAATTTTCTAAGGCCAGATGCCCTTCCTGTCACCAACCCTCACCTGCTTCTAAGCCAAGTAATATTCCTGAAGCATGTTTTACAAGGAAAAATGAACATGAACAACATTGCTTGTAATGACAGTGAGCTTCGCTTAAAACCATCACATGTCAAGCATACATACACACACACACACACACATAAATACACACAAATACATATAAACATATACACACACATTTGCATACTTACAACTATACAACATAACTACATGAATACTTACAACTATCCATACATATATACAGGCATATATTCATTCATCCATACACAGATACAATAATGCAAACAGAGATATATGCATACACCCAAACTTTATGTAAGGGAAGGAATCTATTGCGACAAACAGTACTGTAATATATTTATTAGAATTTATATTTCCTCTTCATGAAAAATTTACTCAACTGGTTTTGTTTCCTTTAACATATACACGCACACACTATATCCAATTTACCCCAACGATGAAATGCAGAGTGTACAATACAAATCAATCTGAGACTGCTATTTATAAACAGCTTTATGAAATATTCATGTCAATAAATAAATAATAATAACGATCATGAAATAAAGAGATACTCACTGACAAGGAGACAACAATATAGATGAAGCCTCATTATCCCCCATAATGGACACTGAGATATGTTGTGGGATCACTGATGTGAATCTAATCAACAAGACGAATGGTAGCTCTACATTGAGAACTATAGAAAGTTTGTGTTGGAGTATCCAGTCCATCCATGTTTGTTGTTGTCATTAAATATAGTAGCAGAAACACTGCTGCTCATCCAGCAAGTAATCCCAGCTACTCCACAGTGTTTCAGGTGAAAGAAAGAATGCTACACGCAAATCCATCTTGATAAACAGAGCTAAACGACCAGAACAATAACTTAATTTATTAAAGTAGATTCAACTTCCGCCACTTTATCTATGGTTGGGTGGTAACCGGTTCATTATCTTGTTTGTTTGTACTAGTCACAGCAAATAACAAGTTTAATTTGTACTTAATTTCACCATGGTTAAACAGGGAAATTGGGTTTTGTTTTAAAAAATAATCACATAAATTTCTAAGTGCTTCGAATCTCATTTCTTCAAAAATCCATTAACTCTTTTAAGACAGGCCGGAAATTAAGAAATAATGGCAAAATAATAAAATGGAATAAAATTGGAATACAATATTTTAATATATTGAAACTTTTAAATAACATCAAGATTTTGTCTAATCTCAAATCAAACTTTTTTTTTTTTAAAGTTGAAATTGTGAAATTTTAAACAGCAAGCTGAATGTTTTAATGCCTGAAAACATGAAACAATTCTCTTTCTAGCTTCTTCTGGATCAAAATTTTCCAAATATAAATGAAATAAAAACAAAATCCTCCAGGTTACTGTAAACAATAGCTGTGAATTATTTACTGATAGTTTAATTTAAACTGAACATTATAATACACTCAGCTCAAACTAGTCATGTTATCGTTAAAGGAAATGTAAGTAGATAATGAAGATAATCTATCTTGGAAAAAAAAAATTCACAAAAGAATAAAATTTCCTGTGAAAGCAATATATAAAACAAAATACATAAAAAATATACTCAAACTAAACCCAGAATAAAAGAGAAGTATGACAGCTTGTTGATTTGAAGTGTCGCTGACCAGAAAACCAGATGAGAGTGTAACACCATGTTCAGGTACACAACAAAATATGTTGGCCTACCTTAATTATATTGTCAATAGGAAGAACTTATTAACTGACAAAAACATATTTTCCTAATGTCATTGAACACGAATTTTCCATAGATATCAACAAACTGATTATGACAACTAAAAGAGGATTAAAAAGTTCAGCTAAAGATATGGAAATATCAAGAGATAATAACAAAAAAAAATAACCCAGCTTCTATCAAATGGGATAAGTTGTAATAAAAGTTAGTCAAAAATGATTACTAAACATATTAACACCAGGTGGTTAATAATTGAAGTGTGAGTAATAAGGTTAGCAGTTATTATTAGCTTAAAAGATTGTCTGATGTGGAACAAAACCTATTTTAGCTTGTTGCTGTTGCATTGTGATAGTAGTAGTAATTGTAGTAGTGGTAGTGGGCTGTGTTTGAATAATAATAATAATGATGATGATGCAGTCAGTCAGTGAGCTCTTTATCCAGACACTACCCCTGCTGCTCCTAATGGTAACAGATCAATACCCAGTATTTTCCACAAGCATGAAAACAGAAAAAGAACTGGTTTAGAAGATCTATACAGTTGCTAAAGTACAGCTGTAATTGATGTCAGAGATGACAACAATAGCAGCAGTAACAGTGGTGGTGATGGACTAGTGAGGGAAAACCTCACCAATAGTAGCGAGCATGTGTGATAAATGTGTGTGTATGTATGTGTGTGTACATAATAATTTCTACTGTAGGTTGTTATCCTGAAGGGCATGTGAATGCTGTTGTCATTGTTGTTTAACTTGAGGACAAACAGACCAATAGTCAAAAACATTCAAATCTTGACCATCTTACCATTTTCAGTCAGACATAATACCTCCAGGGCGGACCATCCGACCAGATTCAGTCAGAGTACCTCTAAGGTTGACTGTCCTAGCAATTTTAGTCATAGTTCTCTAGGGCTACAATAGATAGAAATACCATGTGCGGTTGAAAATGATGGGACAGTCGTGGTTTCCTCTTTGAAGGCAGTTATGTGTGAATTGAGGGAGATCTGGGTGCTATTTCTAACCACTCAAGCAGCCACATAGATGCTAATGTGAAAGTTGTTTGAAAGAATATACGAAGGCACATCAGTCTTCTAACATTTCCTCTTTATAATGTGGTATCTGGTCATTTTGTTTTTATCCAACTTACAGATAGCATTTCTTGCTTAAGGAATATTTTACAACACAATAGTTGTTGGCATGGTTGCGATGTTACGAGCTTCACTTCACAAACCAGGTAGTTTTGAGTTCAAGTCCACTGCATGACACCTCAGGCAAGTGGCTTCTACTATAACGCTAGACCGACTAAAGATTTGTGAGACAAAACCTAATATATATATATATATATATATATATATATATATATGTATATATATCATCATCATCATCATCATCATCATCGTTTAACGTCCGCCTTCCATGCTAGCAGAATATATGTATGTATGTATATATATATATATATACGTATGTATGTATGAGTGCATGTGTGGATGTGTCTCTTTGGGTGATAGTTGTAAATGAGTATTACCATCATACAAGCAGTAGCCTTAGTGACCAATATTCCATAAAAACATGCCAAGTCTTAGGGAAATATTATCTTGCTTGGAAACTGATGAAGGTTGGTGTCAGGAAGGGTATTCTGCCATAGAAAATCTGTCTCAATGAATTTTATCTGACAAATGCAAGCATGGAAAAGTGAATATTAAAACAATGACAATTCCATGGAACTGGGGTTGATTCCCATGGTTCTTCTTCCTGTTTTCCACATTGGTTGCTATATGTAGCCTATAAACACTGTATCTTACCCAGCAAGCCATCAACAAGCATCAAAGATAACAGCAGATACTGTTTATTTCACTACTTCTACAGTTTATTCTGTACAACATCTCTGAGTGTAAAACACAAGCTTGATAGGTTATTTTCAAGAAGTCCCTTAGAGCAGTACTTCTCAAATTATCTGATGTAGCGTACAGGCAGTTTTTTTTTGTTTTTTTTTACCAATGTGCCAGGGACTGGTAGTATTTCTTAGTAATATTAATTTACACCGGAAACAATATATATAATGATTATAATAAAAGTTGACATTTTTTTTTATTCACATATTTATTTTGTAAACAAAAAATACAATATTACATAAGCATTTTATAATGTTTCTTTCTTTTCTGGAAATTCACAGCGTACCGGCAGCTGATGGCTCGCAGACCAGCACCGGTCCGCAGACCACCACTTTGAGTAGCACTGCCTTAGAGGGCTTTTAGCTCTTCCAAGTGGTAACACTGATAACTGTGTGCCTTCAGTGGAGTCTAACTCACTGCAAACATGACAGCCAATTTTCTATAAACATTATAACTGTCAGTTTGGTTAAACTGGAAAATATTCACTTGACCTGACACCGAATGTCCTAATAATTGATGTAGTCGTCTAAAATAAAGCTTCTAAAGTGATATATCTGTTGGCATACAAGGCACACTTCTTTTTTATTTTCTAACGTATCAAAAACTTGCCCTGCAACTAATGTGGCCATATTACAGATTTGCAAACAAGGGGAGAGCTGGCTTAGCATAAACCCACTTGGCACCATAACTGTGACTAATAATAAAATACTGAGAACAAGCCAAAATATCACAGTCTGTTAGCACAAACTTATGAAACATTGCTTATGTTACATCAGCAATTATGTAGGGAGGTCATATCATCTTTTTATACCTCATCAGACACAACCTGCACCTGAGATTTGTCTTACATTATTCAATGGTTCTGTTACTTTTACAATATATATATATTTTTTTTAATTGCTTAAATGAAACATTCTCTTAAAAAGATGAAAGGAATGTTAACAAACTTTCATCCATCTCTCATCTACTTAACAATGAGTAGTTAGCAAGAAAGCTGTAACAATGGTATACCACATTAATGGTCGATTGCAGTTACATGAAACATCACAGCCAGAAATACAAGTTTTACATCTTATATGGTAATTCTCTCGACCAAAATATGAATAATTACACAGTTGGTCTGAAACAAGATAAAGTTGAAATACAGTACTCATATAAAGTGGTTTATTTATGATAAATTTATGGTTTCATACTTCGTTCCAGTATGCTGCCACAGCATTGTATTTTCTTGTATAGAATCATGTAGTTATCCAAACAAAACTATTTTAACCTTTCATCATTCAGATTACTCTGCCAAATATAATGCTTATTTATTTAGACTGTTTCTAATTAATCATGTACTATCTTGTAGCTTCAAGATTTTGATTTAACTGTTTATTTTTAGAATAATATTGTAAGGTATGTGTGAAAGGCTGGATCTGGCCAGTTTGAACATAAAACAGGTAGAATATTTGGACTGGATACAGCTGGTTTAACCCTTTAGCATTCAGATTACACAGTCAAATGTAAAGCTTATTTATTCACATCGATATGAATTAGTCATGCATTACTTTATAGCTTTGAGATTTCAGTGGTGTGTTTGTGTATTTTTGGAATAATATTGCAAGGTAAGTGCAAAAGGCTGAATCTAGCCAGTTTGAAGATAAAACAGGTAGATTATTTTGGCCAGATATGACCAGTTTAAATGTTATAGGGACTAAAATATCTTTCAATAAGTATACGATGAAACATATTGAATTCCTTTTTCCACAAAATACACTTATAAAATATGGGTGTGTCTACACTGACAAATATGGTAATTAAAGTGCGTTAGATTAGTAGTTTCAGACATTAGTTATGAGGCAGTCGAAGGAAGTGTAATCCACCCCGCTGAAGGGAAACTTCCATCTTCATCATACAATTAGCATCTTTACACTACTGCAAACTACAACTGCTGCCATGAGGACTGCTTGCAGTTGCAAACATATGTATCTTCAACATGTTAGGAACTCATGTACACATTAAGAGCACAACTTTGTTTAAAATGTTTATATACATATATATATATATATGTGTATATATATATATATATATATATATATATATATATATATATATATATATATATATATATATATATATATATATATACTCTTTTACTTGTTTCAGTCATTTGACTGTGGCCATGCTGGAGCACCACCTTTAGTCAAGCAAATCGACCCCAGGACTTATTCTTTGGAAGCCTAGTACTTATTCTATCGGTCTCTTTTGCCGAACCGCTAAGTTACGGGGATGTAAACACACCAGCATCGGTTGTCAAGCGATGTTGGGGGGACAAACACAGACACGCAAACATATACACACATGTATATACGACGGGCTTCTTTCAGTTTCCGTCTACCAAATCCACTCACAAGGCCTTGGTCGGCCCGAGGCTATAGTAGAAGACACTTGCCCAAGGTGCCACGCAATGGGACTGAACCCGGAACAATGTGGTTGGTAAGCAAGCTACTAATCACACAGCCACTATATATATGACAATTACAATGAATATGGAGATTAATACATTCACATATTCTTTTTATTTCTACAATCACTTATATAGTATATTTGATTTAAATGTGTCCAAAGGATGTTTCTGCAACATAGTCATCTTGCAAATAGGCAGTTGCACTCAGTTACATTCCTCTGGTTATTAGTCTATGCAACTTTATTCAAGGTCCTGCCACTGACATGGTCTGCAGCGAACTAAAGGTATTTAGGTTTAGCTAACATTATACTTGATAGGTAACTATACTTCCTCAGTGCAAAGAGCATGAGTGGAAAATTTGGAAACCCGATACAACTATAAAAGCTGATTAACCCATTGGATGAGATATATTGGGATTGCTTGCCTCAAGTAATCCTCAGTGCTTCTTACCTCTCAATGTGGTTAGCCACAACTTGGATTATAAATGAGTGTTCAAGCAGTACCCACCTGATTACCTTACTCCAATCTATATATACATATATATATATATATATATATATATATATATAATAATAAATGGAGCAAAACGCATGTCAATGAAAGTTCCTGGAACTTTCATTGACATGCGTTTTGCTACGTTTATTATCATCCCATATCTTCTCAAAATGTATCACTTTAACCCGGTATATCAACCTGTAAAACGGCTGGGATATCTTGTTTTTTAGTGTAATTTTGCTACCTCTGGTAACTATTAACGTATTTAAATTATCGAAAGTTTTAATAACTGAGATAATATTAATATATACATAAACTTTATATATATATATATATATATATATATATATATATATATATATATATATATATATATATATATATATGAGCATCTAACAGCCTTATATTAGAGTTGTGGCTCAGTGGTCAGGACATCAAGCTTACAATCAAGAAGTTGTGAGTTCGATTTCCAGACCAGGCAGTGTGTTCACATTGCTCCAGTTCACTTATCTGATGTCATTGATGCTAAGCTGTATCGGCCTTTGCCTTTCCTTTGTATAACATTGGTGACATGGAGATAGGAGGCTGGTATGCATGGGCGACTGCTGGTCTCCCACAGACAACCTTGCCTGGACTTCTGCCTAGGTAGCTTTTCATGACATCAGCACAAGAGGAGATGACAAGTTCAGAGACCAGAAGATCAGTATGATGAAAGCAACAGATTTATTGTTATAAAAGGGTGGTCGTGGCGAGAATAAGAAAGAACAGTTTTAAATGAAATAAAGGAAGAGGGGAAGAAGAAAAGTGTGAAAAAGGGGTTGAAAGTGGGCTAAGTGGCAAGGATGATAGAGTGGTTTCCATAGCAACAGCTAATTAATCTAGATGAATATTTACATGACAACAATAACTTATAAGTGGCATTGTTGTACAGTTAGAGGGAGATAATCTACAAACTACAGCATTACAACTTTTGAGTGAATGTTTTTAAATCAAATAAATATTATTGGAAATTCACTTTTGCTTTCAATTTATTGCTAGTCCTTTTAACTTTATATATGTATATATATATATATCCACCAGTATCAGCACCAAGCAGTGTTTAGGTGTAAGCGAAATTTTTTTTTAGATGAATTAAAATATGTGACACATACACACACACACACACACACACATATATATATATATATATATATATATATATATATATATATATATATATATATATATACACACACACACACACACAGAAAAACATATAAGATGGACTCTTCGTTGATTTCGACATATAATGATCTGACAACCTATTCTTTCTCTGTCAGTCATAATTCTGATGTTGAATGTGACATTTCAGTCCTGCCAACAATTTGCAAAGAAGCCCACAGTTGTTGCAAGCATGAGGATTACATGTCATTACATGCAGTATATTTGTATGCATACAAACACACATATTTTCGATGCTGTTATTATTATAACACCAAGATTCCAAGTTCAATTTCAGGCAGTGACCTGATTAATAAGAATAACAACAACATCGAAAAATACCTTAGGAATGAGAACCCAAGTCCGAAATTTTCCCAAGACACTTGATGAAGGCTGGAGGATATATCAGCCGAAATGTTGAGTTAACAAACAAGATGAGGACAAATATCCGTCAATTGTAACTAATGTAAATAATATACATATATATATATATATATATATATATATATATATATATGTGTGTGTATATATATATATATATATATATATATATATATATATATATATATATATGTGTGTGTATATATATATATATATATATATATATATATATATATATATATATATATGTGTGTGTATATATATATATATATATATATATGTGTGTGTATATATATATATATATATATATATATATATATATATACATACATATATGTGTGTGT
>NC_142938.1:54896555-54899468 GCF_046866305.1 Octopus bimaculoides | reverse complement strand
CAAGGTACTTACACTCTGTCTAGTATGCACACTGACATTACACATCCATCGGAGCATACTGGTTTCATTCCTTGCGAGCCTACACATGTCTTCAGCAGTCACGGCCCACGTTTCACTGCCATGAAGCATGGCTGTTCGTACACATACATCATACAGTCTGCCTTTTACTCTGAGAGAGAGGCCCTCTGTCACCAGCAGAGGTAAGAGCTCTCTGAACTTTGCCCAGGCTATTCTTATTCTAGCAGCTACACTTTCAGTGCACCCTCCCCCACTACTAACTTGCTCACCTAGATATCGGAAGCTATCAACCACGTCTAGTTTTTCTCCCTGGAATGTGGCAGAAGTTGTTTTCTGCACATTTACAGTGTTTATAGCTCCTGAACATCTGCTACATACAAAAACTAACTTCCTAGTTAACCTTCCTTCGATATTGCTGCACCTCTTATGTGTCCATGCTAGCATGGGTTGGACGATTTGACTGAGGACTGGTGAAACCAGATGGCTACACCAGGCTCCAATCTGATTTGGCAGAGTTTCTACAGCTGGATGCCCTTCCTAATGCCAACCACTCCGAAACTGTAGTGGGTGCTTTTACGTGCCACCGGCACAAAGGCCAGTCAGGCGGTACTGACAACGGCCACGATCAAAATGGTGTATTTTACGTGCCACCTGCACAGGAGCCAGTTCGGCGGCACTGGCAACGATCTCGCTCGAATGTCTTTACACATGCCATCCGGCACAAGTGCCAGGAAGGAGATGCTGGGCACAGGTGCCATTGACGGTTTCGCTTTCGCTTGCCCCAATAGGTCTTCACAAGCAGAGTTTCGGCATACATATATATATATACATACATATTATATATACATATATATATACATACATAAGTTTATATATATATACATACATAAATTTATATACATACCTGTATATATATATATATATATATATATATATATATATATATATATATATATATACATTGGTTGGACAAAATAATGGAAACACCTTAAAATTTCAAATTTATTTTAATATGGTGTAGGACTGCCTCTGGCAGTAATTACAACTTGAATTCTATGAGATATAAACTCATACAAAGTTTGAATTGTTTCCTAAGTATTTTTGTGCATCCTTCAGCTAAAACAGTGTCCAGTTCTTATAGTGATGATGGTGGAGGATATCGGTTCCTTACTTGTTTTTCTAAAATGCACCATAAATGTTCAATAATATTGAGATCTGGGGACTGTGGTGGCCAGATAAGATGTTCAACTTCACTAGAATGTTCCTCATGTCATGCAGTAACAACTTTAACTATGTGAATTGGTGCATTATTATCCTGAAAGATTGCATTTCCCTCCAGAAACAGTTCTGCAACCACAGGATGAATTTGATCAGATAAAATGCATAAGTCGTCTTGACTATTAATTCTTCCATATATATATATATATATATATATATATATATATATATGAAAGAAGGTTTGAAAATGCACTTATTTTTTTAAAATATTTATTTACTTAACCGGTTTCACTTTTTTAGAAAAAGATTATCAAAAGTCTTTGAGAATAATAAAAAATGTTAAAAAAACAGTCTGAGTATTAAAATGCATATATACATTCTTTGATGATAAAATATATTTAAAGTATAAAGCTTTGTATGAACTTTGTAGTGTTACATACTGATTGTCACACATTCTCTGATATTAAGGTGAAATTGTTAAAAACAGTGTTAAAAACAGTGTATGAAAATACACATATGGAAAAATACTTATACATATTCTTATACATATTCTTTGACAATCCAATAAAATTGAGAAGGAACTGACCTGGCCTTTTTCTCTTGTGTATATTGAAGGAATGTTTTACTGTCTTAAGAGACAGTATGACTGGCTAGCTGGGGTGGGAGGGAAGAAGAGTTAAAGAAGATTTTTTTTATTTTTGGTTGGTCTGTGACAGTCTGTCATGGTTCACTGGTTTTTGGGACTGGTTTTGTGCACATCTCTATGTGTGTGTATATATGTGTGTTTGTGTCCGTGTGTGTGGGTGTGGGTGTGTGTGTGTGTGTGTGTGTGTGTGTGTGTGTGTGTTGTGGAATGTGTATATGAGTGTGTGTTTGAGTGTTTTTTGTGTCGGTGGGGATGTTAGGTGTGTGTACGTGAGACTGTGCGTATATCTCTTTGTCTGAGTGTGTATGTGTTGTTTTGATCGTCTTTGTGGTGTGTGTGTGTGTGAGAGAGAAACCGTATGTATGTGTGAGGGTGTGTACGTATGTGTGCGTATGTGTGTGTATGTATGTGTGCATCTGTGTGTGTGCGTGGGAGTGTTTTGTGTGAGTGTGGGAGTGTGTGTGTGTCTCTCTGTCTGAGTGGGTGTGTTGTTTTAAATACCTTGTGGTGTGTGTGTGTGTGTGTGTAAGCAAACGTATGTGTGTGATGGTTCATATGTATGTGTATGTCTATGTCTGTATGTGTGCGTGTGTGGCATGTGTATATGAGTATGTGTGTGTTTTTTTATCTATGGTAGGATGGTGTGTGTATGTGTGTGCACGTTTGTGTGAGTGTGTATGTGTGTGATTAATATTTGTTAGGGTGTTGTGTGTGCGCATGTGAGTATATGTGTTTGTTCGTGTGTGTGTGCGTGAGTGCGTTTGTGAGTGCGTGTGTATGTGTGTTTTTTGTGTCGGTGGGGATGTTAGGTGTGTGTACGTGAGACTGTGCGTATATCTATTTTTCTGAGTATGTATGTGTTGTTTTAATCGTCCTTGTGATGTGTGTGTGTGAGAGAGAGCGCAACCGTTTGTATGTGTGAGGGTGTGTACATATGTGTGCGTCTGTGTGTGTATGTATGTGTGCATCTGTGTGTGTGCGTGGGAGTGTTTTGTGTGAATGTGGGAGTGTGTGTATACGTGAGTGTGTAT
>NC_142938.1:54811555-54891555 GCF_046866305.1 Octopus bimaculoides | reverse complement strand
ACAGAGATGGATGAATATACACTCATACTGACATACACACACATGCAATATTCGTCAACAAAGATTTCACCAAACTGAAGAGAAGGTATATACAGTGATCTCTATTTAGTATATTCTAGAGCTGGCACAAACATCTGAGTGCAGAAAGCTCAGAAAAATCCCTGAAATAGATACAGGACATAAATTACAACAAGAATTAGCAATTAACTCCACAAGAAATTACCATTATTAGATGAATTATATTGGTACTGTATATGATATTAGTATTCAGTAACCTAGTAATGTCAAGCTTATGACAAAATCAGAAGAATCTAACTACTCTAAAAAATGAAAATTAGTTTCATGCACAAACTGAAATACTAGAAGTTGACATTCTACTTCTAGGTACTTTTGACAGGAAAGATATACAATGACTACACTTGGAAAATCCCAGGAGTGGCACAACATGAAAGCCTTTCAAATTCTTGAACAGGTCATCACTGCACAATGAGAGAAGAACCATTTTATCTTTCAAGGATAAGGACTATGTACTGAATACTATATATAGTAAGCTTGCTACGAGAAAAGGACTATGTACTGAATACTATATATAGTAAGCTTGCTATGAGATAAGCAGAGAGTAAATACCAATACTTTCAAACATCACTTGTATTCCACTATGTACAATCCAAGAAGGTCCTACATATGCAGCATGAGAAACAGAGGGGAGTACTGGCATCAAACTCCCTCATATGTTTGTGTGTGTGTGTGTGTGTGTGTGTGTGTGTGTGTGTGTGAGTGGTGAGGTTATATTTTATTTTGGTTGAGTCTCTTGCTAGTTTGAGTTTCATCTATGGATACACAAGATCTTCAGGCAAATTATATAGTGTGCTATTAATCTTTATTATACTGAGTACCCATTTGCAACAATGAACACTAAATATGTATGTGCTTGTGTGTACATACATACATATATAAGTATAATAAAAATAATATATATATATATATATATATATATATATATACTAGCAGAGATACCTGACGTTGTCCGTGTTATATGCAATTGAAGAATTAGACTTTTCTGTTATATTTTCTCTAATGAACTGGAATACCTATGATTCGAATTTCATCAAAATTGCAATGAGGGTTCTTTCCCTCTTTACATGACACATGTATCCCATACTACTGATCTTTATGCACAGATTCCAAAATTCCAGTCTTATGGAACCTGTTAAAAGGATTTTGCTCCTGAAAAATGGAGTTTATGGAGCTCTAAAATGTGGGAGTTAAGGCCCCTATTGGGGGTGGGTGTCTTAATGTCAACCAGAGAAGTTGAATTGTTGAGAATCTTTTTAACTTGGGTCTTATATGTATTGTTCAAATTTCTTTAAAATAGGAAATATATGTATGTTCACTGGGTTTGTAAAAGAGAGCAAAGCTACAGGAAACCAAAAGACGAATGATCACAATAAGCAGTCAGCTATCCTATCCTAGTCATTACTACTCCCCAATGTAGGATTCCTCACTGTACAGGTGACAGGCACAGCCGTAAGATGCATCACGGATCTATAGCAATTGGAAGGGTGTGACCCAACTCAAACATTAACAACTGTGTGATGTGAGGACTAAGGGGAAATGAAAATGTCACCTCTGGAGTTTGCAAATGTCCACTACACTGATAGGTAGCTGGACAGAATAAATTTACAATCTATAAATGTCTTTCAATAACCAGTCACTCATCTGGAAAGGCCTTGAAATCAATGTTAAACATTGGGGGACTATGTGTGACCCAGTGGTAATAAACAGACTCAAAGGAGGTCTACAACCAAATAACTTTACTGAACACTTTGCAACTGAATCAGTGGAAGCAAAGATGTCTCTCATTTACTTGACAATTTATGCACCACATTGCAGAAATCACAATCTAAGTATATCTCGAAGCAAACTCTTACACTGTTGTACCATTGAATTACAAATAACGCTCATCTTTTATGCTCGAGCGACCCCATGAAGGGGTCTTTCTAACTTCTAAGATGAAATTTTAGAAATATTACTTCATTTGTGTATAATATCTATGGTTAAAATTTCATCAACAGCAAAAAATATATGAATTTTCATGGGGATTATGGCCCTTATGCATAGAATATAATTTCCAAATTTTATAAAGAGCCATTCAGTACTTTTGACCTAGTTTTGGATCATAAAAATTGACTAAGATTTGAGTTAAAGTCCCCATTAGGGGGTCTTAGAATCCTCATGAGAAGTGGAAACTTTGAGAATACTTCTTGGTGTGTGTCAATTACCCATGGTTGAAATTTCATCAACATCGAAAATTTATGAATTTTCATTGGGGTTCTACCCCCTTTAAGCCATCTCAAATTCAAACCAAACATACTGCATTATACCGGCCTTATGCATTGAATCTAAGTTCCAAATGTCATAAGGATCCATTCATTAATTTTGGTCCATGAAATTAAATGAAACAAACAGCATTACCCTTCTCCCTAGGCTTGGATTTTGAGTTCCAAATTTCATTAGGATCGGTGCAGTAGTTTTCGAATGTATAAGTAACACATGAACACACAATAGGACATTGACTTTTACATAATAGATATGAATATGCACATATACATACATGTATGTGTGTGTGTGTATTTTATATATATATATATATATATATATATATATATATAATACACACACACACATATGTATATATATATATATACACACACACAAAAAAAGATAGATTGATAGCTACAACTGAGTGGGCAAACAAAAATATGAGACACTGCCTAGTGCTTTTTTATATTTTGATAAGCCTGGTACTTATTCTATCAGTTTCTTCTTGTCTCAAACCAGTAAGCTATGGGGATGTAAATCGTATATATATATATACAATTGATTTCTTTCAGTTTCTGTCTACAAAATCCACTCACAAGGCTTTGGTTGGTCTGAGGCTATAGCAGAAGACACATGCCAAGTCACCACATAGCGGTACTGAATCCAAGACCATGTGTTTTGGAACCAAGTTTCTTACTACACAGCCACACCTGCACCTATGTATATGTGTGTGTGTATGGGTGTATATATGTATGCATGTGTATATATATATATATATATATATATATATATATGTACATATTACATGTACATCTATATATATACATCTATACATATACAGCTAAACATATACATGTATACATACACATCTATATATATATACATTTATCCAGATGTATATATATATATATGTATATATATATATTATATGTATGTATGTATATATGTATGTATGCCTGTATATATGTGAAATAATAGTTTCCATTCTTTCACTTTTGACACGTAATACTGAAATAGTTGAGGAGATATGATATTGCTCTGGGATCACACTAGGCAAGAAGTTAAAAATTTTTTTCGCCTATGACACTACATGGACCCTAAGTAAGGCATGTGTAAAATTTGAATGAAATTGGTTGTATAGTTCTCAAGTTTTAGGGATTCACACAGACAGACACGCTTCCTCATCTTTATATATTATAGATAGATAGATAGATATATATAAAAACACACACACACACACCATAAAGAAGAATGGAGAATTATATATCTTCAAAATTTGTTTCTTACAGTATTATTCTCATTAAATCTACATTAGATTCCAATCTGACATGTGTTGGCCAGCTGGATCTGGGTTATATCAGAGTGCTAACAAGGCATCTGCCCGGATTTCAAATCCCTATTCCTTTACGTTATATATCATCATCATCATCATCATTTAACATCCGCCTTCCATGCTGGCATATATAGATGGATGGATGGCTTTACATAAATACATATAGACATACATACACACACATGTAACATTCCTCAACAAAGATTTCACCAAGGTGAAGAGGAGACATATACAGTAATCTCTATTGAGAAGATTCTAGAACTAGTATATGTGTGTATTTGCATATATTCTTGTTTTTACACCACATGGTGGCTGTAAACAAGTATCACCGTCATACAAGTGAGGTTGTTCATTTCAAATCTTCCATGTAAAACATGACTGGGAAGACTTACTTTGCTTAGAAACAGGTGAGGGTTGGTGACAGGAAAGGTGCTCGGCTGTAGAAAATCTACCTGTCAGCATCGAAAAGTGAACAGTAAATGATCATGATGTTATTGTTCCTTTTTCATACTGAGTCATTTTTCCCCACTATCACCACAATGATAAATTAAAAAACTGATTTTTTCCACCAAAATCATAGCAATGCCCACAAAAAGGACATAGTTTAAGTGCCTACTACAAAAGATAGAAATATTTCACCCAAAGACTTCATTAGAAGCCTGATCAGTTCAATGAAAAACAAAACATAAAAAATACAGAAACATCTGTGTGGTAAGAAGCTTGTTTCCCAACCATATAGTCTTGACTTCAACCCCACTGCATGGCACCTTGGGCAAGCATCTTCTACTATGGTCCCAGACTAATTAAAGGCTTGTGAATGGATCTGGTAGGCAGAAAATGAAAGAAGCCTGTCGTACGCATACATACACAATATATATATATATATATATATATATATATATATATATATATATATATATATATATATACACACACACACATATATATATATATATATATATATATACACTTTTTTTTAATTAAAGTTGCTAAACATCACAAAAACTACTATTCAGAGTTTCACGTTCCAGTTCATTGGACAGTTGTGATGATACATGTAATATATGATTTGATATCAAATCATATATTACACGTGCCATCACAATTTTATTCCATTCTTGATCACAACCCGACTTACGGGAATGTGAAACTCTGAGTAGCAGTTTTGTGATGTTTTTGCAGCTTTCGACATTAAGAGACCGATAGAAAAAGTACCAAATTTCAAAATAATTACTGGGGGTTGCAGCAGCAAGCATTAAAAGATTTTTGGTGGCAAATTTGGGGAGGTTATTAAAATTGTGGAAACAAGCAGCCAAGGAAAAATTCACCCAACTGAGAAAATAAGTCGATTCTTTCAATTGCAAACACATATCACATGAACGAGAAACTTTCAAACAGAATGTACACCCATAACCACACTTTAATATGACTTGCTCATCAGCAAAGAAAAAGATGGAAACTAACATATATGGATACATAAATACCATGATTGTACACAAAACCATCCTTTTGTAAGATGGGTGGATGGCTGCGATAGGAAAAGATTGGAAGATATCAAAGAATGGACCGGCAAGAACTTTGCCAACTTACAATGAGTAGCAGAAAATCTGAAGATCTACTTTAATACTTCTGTAACTGACGACTGATGGCAGTGATGTAACATTCATCCTTTTCTTTCTTAGTTTTTAAACTAATTGAGATTAGTTCGATGTCAAATCTTGCTGCAGAACTGGCAGATCAGACCATTTCAGTAAATGTTTTCTTATTGAATATCAAGTGGTTATGTCAATAAAAGGGAATATAGTTCAAAGTTACTGAGCAAATAATATAGGGAACCGAACAGGGTCTCAATATAGATATATATTTAACAAAAAGTGTAACATATGGATCTATATATTTTATAATGCAATGTACTCTTTATAGGATCGTCTCCTCGAAGTACAAAAGTGCGCTATTATGAAAACTTCGCAAAAAGGAGCTAATGTTTACAATTTCAGTGCTAAACTTGCTAACAATGAACATCGGAGTACAGCTTAATAAAAAGTAAAAGTTGCGCGCGCGTGTGTACCTCTGGGAAAATGTGTACCTTGAGATAAAATTAAAAGGAAAGGTAGCAGCCCTCCAAAACCGTCATTACAGGAAGTCACTGCAAATATCTAGGCTAACCTACACCACCTTATCATATCATATCATTGAACTAACAAAGTAGAGCTTGAGTAAGTTTGCTAAGTGGATCAACTAGCATAAATATGTAGTAGTCGGGGCTTCCAGCTCCTCTTTAGAAGAATGGATCCAATTACAGAAAGATTTCTAGGCAGTTAAAGAGGGAGAAAAAAAATAAAAGAAACTAATTATTTAGTACAGATATGTTTCTGAGAGTCATGAATTACTAGGAACACACATGTGGAGTTTTGTAAGCATTTGGAATAGTAAAATATTAAAAATCAATACTTACATTGGGGAGAGAGGAAGATTGCGGTAAAACAAGAATCGAGGAAAGAAACAAAATAATTTTCGGTAAAGAAGTGTCTTTTATACGTCACTTCCCGTAGATGAACACTACTTCCGGTACTACCTCCTTTACTCCAGAAACTTAAACAAACATTGCTAGAAAATCTAACCTGTTTGTAGTTGATGGTGATATATATATATATATACACACACATATATATATATATATATATATGTATATGTATGTATAAGTTAATTTATTGATGATGGTATATATTAGTTATCCTGTTATTTAGTAGTGGTACAATAGTTAACATGTTAGTGGTGGTGTGTGTATATATATATATATATATATATATATATATGTGTGTGTGTGTGTATGTTATATATGTATATACCACCTTGATATATCATATAACTGAACTATATATAACTAGAGAAGTATTAAGGTGGCTAAAACAGGAATTACTGCATTTAATGTATTCTTCTGGGCTTGGAATTCAAATTCATCCTGAATCAGTTAATATCTACAGTTAATTTATTCAACTATGTTTCTCGAACTAGATATGTCCTGATACCTTGGTATGAAATTAATAAACATTGTGCAAGGCATATTTATTTAGCTTAGCATATTTATTCGAGTTGCTGCAGACCGACTAAGTGCGCCGATCTATGGACTCGCAGAATAGGATTAGAATTTCAATCTGTTGATGGTGTGCTCTATTTAAGTTTAACCAGTTTCAAACAGTTAAATCCATCAAGATAATAAAAATAATGATAAAGAAAGAATAGTTTCTTGCCGTAAATGGTGGGGGCAATCTCGGATAAAATAAATACACCTCATTTTTCGGGAACTCGAAAATATATACTACTTTGTTTTCCTTTTAATATTTTCAATAATTACTGAATATTTTCTTTTTTTTTTTGCCTTTCCCCTTTTTCCCCTTTGTTTTTTTCTTTATCTTTCTTTTGTGTGATTCTTTTGGAAGAATCATGACTATTGTTTAGGATTTGTATTCTAATGTAGTTTTGTATGATTCATTTATCATACATGTTATATACGTAATTAGATCTGTATATTTCTTGAAGTAAAACATTAAAATGAGATAACCTATGATGTTTGGCTTTTTACTGCGAGATTCTTGTAAAATGCAAAATGCTTCCAAATAGTTCTTGTACTACAAGGATACCCAGCGTTTCCAGAGAAATAAAACACGTAGTTGATAGCTAATTTATCGAATATATATATATATATATATAATGTTTAAATTATTTGAATTAAATGTATGCTTCTATTTTCATTTCTTAAAATATGTTTCAACAAACTCTTACAAACAGATAACACAGACGTTTCAGCTGATAATCCAGTTGATTTATATGATGCATAGATATTAATACAAAAAGTGTAATTACAGTTGTGTGCCCCGCCCGTACACCAACTTTGTTTCTTTCAAAACTTTCTGAAAAACAAGCGTTTTTTAACGAAATTTTCCAAAGATACGTTTCAAATGGTGTAAACTGCGATTCAATCGGAATTTTATGGAGAAAACTTTTTTCTTTTCGTTTTTTAATTTTTTTTTTTTTTTTTTTGCTGGGTTGAGGGTACAGGAGTTTCGGATAATTCACAAACCTCGACTATTTCCTCATAAACATTCTGAAAAATGAATAATTATTAGTAAATTTTTCTACATATACATCTCTATAGATTGCAACCTTATCGGAATTTGAGAAAGAAAAACGGAAGGAGTATCGGGTAATTCACACATTGTTTCCTCATTCGTTTTGATGAGATATGGGAATTATCCATCTCTCCAATCGCCCCTTATTTTTTTCACATCAAATTCTGATATAATCATAATCTAATCTGAAGTTAGTGGTGGGACCGAACTTATTTGTAGTTATACCTTGCTAATATTTTTAATTTTTTATTTATTTTTAAGAAAAAAAATTTTTTTCTGGATTTCTGTTTTGAATATTGCAAAATACGGATCTTTTTTAAAACGGGGGCCACATTTTTCATTAACGAAACACTTTGAAACTTGGAACACTGGTAGAATGTGTCATATAAAACATCTTTTTCTCTTAGTCTTCTTAAAAAAAAAAGAAATCCATAAATTATTCCATGTTAAAGTTGTCGTATTTCTGTAATTTCAACCAATCACTGACGTCCATTCAGCCGATATACATTAAGCGCCGACTACATAAACAAACGATTCTGAAACAATTAACCCTAACCCTAACGTTAGGGTTAGGGTTAAAGCAAATTTAAAATGAAAAAAGCAAATAAAACGAAGAATCGTTTGTTTATGTAGTCGGCACTTAATGTATATCGGCTGAATGGACGTCAGTGATTGGTTGAAATTATCGAAATAAGACAATTTTTTTACATGAAATAAATTCGAATACAAAAATATTTTTCTGTTCTATAACACAAAATAGATAAGTATACGAAGTTTGAAAGTCTTTCGGTACCAAAAACACTACGTAAAACATTAATGAAAAATGTGGCCCCCGTTTTAAAAAAGATCCCAAAAGACTATTTTGTGAAAAAAGTTAACGATTTTTTTTTTCACACTTTATCTGTTACCCTAAAAAGAATTTCTACTTACAGATTTGTAACTTGCTATTTTTAAAATGTGCATGTCAAAATAATAATGATGAATATAGTGAGGGCGCATGACTTAGTGGTTTGGGTTTTCGGCTCACGGTCGTAGGTCGTGAGTTCGATTCCTAACAGCACATTATGTCTTTCATCAAACGCTTTGTTTCACGTTGTTCGAGTCCATTCAGCTGGCAAGAATGAGTAGTACCTGTATTTCACATTCTGCGTGTCTATGAAGTGGTTTGCCACTTGCACGTTTATTTCACCAGCAGGCTGTTCCGTTGGCCCGACCAACTGGAATACTCGTAAGATCAGGTTATCTGCAGCCAAACAGAGGGGAAGACAGGGCCAAAAAAAATTGTCATTTGAAAGGAATTATTTTCTTTAGAATTTTAGAGAAATATTCACAAGTGAAAAACAGGTAGGTAGATGATGTTCATATTGCACTACTACAGTAATACATTTTTTGAACTTTATGTAATTTAATTGAAGTATCTTTTATCTTTTACTTGGGGGTTTAGTCGAACGAACTCACCCCAGTGCTTATTTCGGTTTATCACTAGTTTAGGACCCGGTCACAAAAATGAAAAAGAAAATAGGTGTAAAATAATGTGTAGTAAACGAATATAAAAAAAAATGCGCGCTGATGAACGGGTGGGGGTGACTCGGAAAATTCACATGATACGGTAACTCAACTTTCACACTAAAAAAAGTGTAATAGGTGTAAAATAATGTGTACTAAACAAATATAGAAAAATATATATATTTGCGCCGACGAACGTGCGGGGAGAGGACTTAGAAAATTCACACGATCCGATAACCCAACTTTAACACCCAGTCACAAAAATGAAAAAAAAAAGTGTAATAGGTGTATAATAATGTGTAGTAAACGAAAAGGAAAAAAATGCGCGCTGATGAACGGGGTGGAGAGGGAGAGGACTCGGAAAATTCACACGATCCGATTTAAGGTAAATGAGGGGGGTTTTTTTCTTAGCGAAACGTGCGCGGGTACACTTATCAAAATTTACCTTTAATTGGATCGTATGAATTTTCCGAATCCTCTCCCCACCCCTCCGTTCGGCGTCACCGGATCCTAAACTAGAAATTAACCCTCATTTCATAACCCTGAAACTGATTTCAACTGTCTTTTTTGCCGAACCACCAAGTTACGGAATTAAACAAACCAGCACGATTGTCAAGAGGTGGTGGAGAGAAACACACACAACAAGCTTCTTTCAGTCTCTATCGACTAAATCCACTTACAAGGCTTTGGTCTGTCCTAGACTATTGTGAAAGACTCTTGCCTTGGTACCACGCAGTGGGACTAAACCTAGAACCATGTGGTTGGGAAGAAAACTCCTTAACACACATTCACGAAGCACAAATAAGGCGGTATGGTTAAAAACGTTCTATTGCTTGAGATTTCGCAAACATTCGGGGAAATATCTCGTAAGGTGTTGGGATCTGCTCTTCACCTGTCACCTGTCATATTTAGCACTGATATGTACGAAGAAGACTCTGTAAAAGGGGTGGAACGAAACAGACGAGGTGTCAGAGATAAATTCATCCTGAGTGGTGAGAAAACAGGGCGTCCGAAAGACTGGAAAGTCTTTCTTGCAAATGATGAGAACAAGACAGTTCATTCAACTTTTGCTCTCAACTTGGAGGAGTGAGGTGTCTGCCAACATTCTCACTGGACATGAGATGGTACTGGTATGTGAAGGAAAAGCTTACCAGTTGACATCGGATGGACGTAACACATTCTGTCAACAAATGCACTCTCGAATCTTCACAGAAAGAAACTGACACTCGTGTGATCCTGTTTCGCATGTATGCCAAAGAACAGAGATGCAAATCCGTTCGCGTGAGGAGTCCCAATTCAAACATATTTTTCATCTTATTTCACGACGCTAGATTCCTGAAAGGATTTCAAATTCTGTTTGAAACTGGAAAGGGTAACACACGACGCTGTATCGATGTGACCAAGCTGGTTATATCTTTCGCGCCTGTTCTCTGTTCTGCATTGCTAGGTTATCATGCCTTCACCGGGTGCGATAGTACCAGTGCCTTGAAAGGGAAGGGGAAAGTGAAAAGACTGAAAGTCGTTGAAACATATGAATCATTCCAGACAAAAGGACAAAAAAAGGTTAATACATTGCGGTTCACAATCTTGCGAGCAAAGTGAGGTGAGAAGGATGAATCCACAAGATTTAAGCAATTCGATCTTGTTTCACTGCCCCCCCCCCCCATGTAGAAACGTCCTCGAGCAACATGTTCGGCGAAGCAACTTCCAGTCCAGGATATGGAAGCTCGCGAACATTGAAAAGCTTTCAGTGCCTAAACCAGACGAAGAACATGGCTGGACAATGGAAGCTGGAGTCATGAAGCTGAAGTGGACAGAGAGTGAAGTGATTCCCCGTCAGTTCGTGGATATTCTGAAACTTGTGCATCAGATTCTGACCCAGATTGTGATAATGAACTTAGTGAAAGTGATTTCCTTGACAGAGTAGGATCGGACAGTGATACTGAAAGATGATTATTAATGGGGCACTTGAAATGACTCATGAGTGTAATAGATTACAGAATTGCCTCAAGGGAGAAGTCAAGCAAATTTTCTGAGCAGATGCTATTTCTGCCACTGATCCTCGTCTGTTTCCGGGCTAGTTAACATTTTCCCTTATCCTTTGGACACCAATAGTTCAGCGGCCGAGCATGTTTTGAATGTTGCCAACAACACCGCTTGTATGACACTGATGTTTGCCTAGTGCACAATATCAAGACATAGAAACACAAATACACATACATACATACTACATGATGGTTACCCCCTCGTTATCGAGTATGGCTATTCCACGAGGCTTAACTGTTATCAGTGTTGTGATCGAATGTGACTTTTTAGCCCAGCTAAAGATCTACAATGTCTTGTACAGAATTGGCAGCTAAACCCTTTACCGGCAATAGCCGGCTGTAGTTGTAACTGGGCATCATGTACCTTTGAATGTCGTTTAAGTCCTCCCACCGAATTACACTCCCGTCTACATACCCGACAGATATGATTAGTATGGTGTGTAGCACCACCACCAGTAGCCTGGTTGTCAATCATCTGTCTCACTTTATGACTACGAAGATGACTCTTGAGTCCAGCTTTACTGAGGCAGGGTCTTTCACAGACACTGCATGTCAGCATCATAGGAAGACCCTTACCATCTGGAAGTGCAACAGCGATGTTACAGGATTTATAGTGTGTGGTAGTAACTTTACATTTGTATACAATAATATAGCACTGACCATAGCCCCTAAAAGAACAATTAGGGTCCCAGCAACAGTCAGAAGGAAACCAACCACAAGTATAATGTGATTTTTGTAAGAAAAAACATGTGAACTTCAGAAATGATATCAAGAAAAAATTGACTTAATTTTTTTTCAATTTATTTTTCCTTATATTTCAGCATGACTAAATCGTTTTTTTTTTAAGCAACTGAAACACATGACACATTTGATAAAAATCTAAAATACTTTCTTCTTTTTATCCATGACAAAAATCTCAAAGCAATTCTTCCTTTTTCTTTTTTAATATAGATTTACTCGGGCGCAAACGCTTAATCTTTTCAACATGTACGTTGTTGAACTATGTACACCGGAAAAAAAAAAATTGAAATAATGGGACGTAACTTATTTCTTTTAGAAACAAGTGAAAGTTATGCAATCCTTAATTATTTCCCTTGAGACCTTTTCGTTTTTGTTCTTTTCTTTCTTTGGTTTGCAAGATTCTTGAAATGAAATCGTGTGTCGAAACAAATTTTGTGTTATTGTTATTGGCGTAATGACTTTCTTAAGACAACAAAATATTTCCCTTGTGTTTAAAGCAAAATTTTCAAAGGCAAAATTACAAATTAATGCATGAAAATTACAAAATACATGAATATATATGTACCCAATTTTTTTTTCCCAGTTCTTTTCTTCTTAGCGAAATATCAAACATTCAGTAGTGTTGTATCGGAGTACTGTGATGCGACATAATTATCATGTGGAACTTTATATATTAGTAATTTTTCTTTATCCTTAAACTAATACAAATATACAAAATAATTTACGCTTGAGTGCACCGACGAACATTTGGCGGCTCGCCTTACCGATATATCAGGGGATACCCGTAAGAGGGCGTGGCTGTTCAAACACTTTAGCCTCTCTACCCACTGCAGTAATGCCTTGAGTGTATTGGCTTGCTTCAGTAGGCTCCTTTGAATCTTGTGGTATGCGACCAATTGAAGCAATTTTTCATTCTTTTTCTTTCTTCTTTTCCCTTTTTTCTTCGCTCATATTTGTGCTTTCTCCGATTTGGAATTTGGATTTTAATGTGGTTTTGTATTATGTATGTAGTATATACATACGTGTTAAATATGTAATTATTTAATTATCTAAATTATATCAGATTATTATTTTCAATAAAGACTAGTGTACGCTATGGGATGTTTGTTTCTTTTATCAGCATCAAGGGGATAAAGCTGAAGAAATTACTGTCGCGAGTCCTAGAATTCCTGGGGCCAGTTACACGATTTCCATGGTGTATAAGTGACCGAGAACACAACATTGCTTCTGAACGGGATGCCAGCCCGTCGAAGGATTATTCGTTTACAGCTGAGTGGACTGGAGCAAACTGAAATGAAATCTTTTGCTCAAAAACACACCGCACCGCCTGATTCAGGAATCTTGCGATTTTGATTGCTGCATCACTAAACTTAGGGATGTGAGGTATTAAAACATACCAAAATATTGGTTTCACATTTTGGCACTAGGCCAGCAGCTTCGGAGAGGGGCTAAATCAATTACACCGAATCCAGTGCTCAACTGGTATTTAGTTTAATCATCCCCGAAAGGATGAAAGGCAGAGTCGACCTCGGCGAAGTTTGAACTCAGAACGTAGCGACGGACGAAATGCTGTTAACCAAATTTCCCGGCGTGCTAAAGATTCTGCCAGCTCACCGCCTTATTAGACAGCTTCTTATCTAAACAAGGCTACGACGAACGCAGTTTCTTTCTGCAGCAAGACTACATTTGCTTTCAAAATACACTTCAATATATTGTTTTAGAATACGTCCATGCTGTGTTAATAGCAAATAAATATGCATGTATGGAGATATCAATAATTTTTTTTTTAATTGTGTTAAAACAAAATAGGTCTGAATCTAAATTAAGTTGTTTATTGATTTATATACATGGTTGTGATAATACAGAAATCAAGCATCCCTGTAATCCCGGGTTCGATACGCGTTTACTATACCATAACAAATAAACAGGAAATAGCAGTCAAGACTACCTCAAATCATAAATAAAGACAGGACACACTGAGTGTAGTCAACCCATTGCCAAAAGAAAAAAATTTAAATTAAAAAAGGAGAAAGAAAGAGAGAAATGGTTCTACACATCTAGAATGCCTTTGACTTTACGGTTATGCCTGTTCGATGATGGTTATCTAATCAAAGTGGTGAACTAAAAATAACTTTTAATGGTAATTAAAAAAAAAGATGCAAGGGAGAGGACTCGCGAAATTTTAAGTGATCAAAAATGAAATTGAGATATAGAGAGGAGAGAATCGTCTGTAGTCCTGTGGCCATCAACCTCCCGGGGCTCATTTCTCGGACGGGCTGCAGTTATCCGATTTTGCTGAAGTCTCGACGGCAACCGGCACGAACAAATAGCGGCCCCCTTGCATTTATTTATCTATTTTTTAAATGTTGGATGACATATCTCATTTATTTATTTATATATTCATTTTGGAAAATTCATTAATATTGAATGTTTATTTTTTATTCTTTTACTTGTTTCAGACATTTGACTGCGGCCATGCTAGAGCACCGCCTTGAAAAGCTTTAGTCGAACAAATCGACCCCAGGACATTTTTAAAGCCTAGTACTTATTCTATCGGTCTTTTTTGCTGAACCGCTAGTTTACAGGGACGTAAACATACCAAAACCGGTAATCAAGCAGTGACGGGGTGGGGGACAAACACAGACACAAAGATAAACAACACACATACATATATATTATACATATACGACGGGCTTTCAGTTTCCGTCTACCAAATCCACTCACAAAGCTTTGGTTGGCCTGAGACTATAGTAGAAGACTCTTGCCCAAGGTGTCACGCAGTGGGAATCATGTGGTAGGGAAGTAAGCTTTTTACCACACAACCGTGCGCGTGCGTGTGTGTGTGTGTGTGCGGGCGCACCGATCAAAGCCTTGTGATTGGATTTGGTAAACGGAAACGGAAAGGAGACCGTCGTATACATATTTAATTTATGTATATATCTATGTCTTTGTGTCTATGTTTGCCTCCCACCACCACTTGGAAACCGATGTTGGTTTGTTTACGCCCCCGTAACCTAGCGGTAAGGCAAAAGAGATCGGTAGAATGAGTACCAGACTTAGAAATATGTACTGAGGTCGATCCATTCGACTAAAGTTCTTGAAGGCGGTGTCCCAGCATGGCCGCAGTCTAACGACTGAAGCAGGCGAAAGATATATATATATACATATATATATATATATATATATATATATATATATATATATATATATATATATATATATATTATATATCAGTTAGCAATTCATATATTCATATATCCGAAAAGAAGCACACCCTAAAAGGTTGTTCGTTATGACTGGTCAGAGGATGAACATTGGTTTCACTCATATAAAGCACCTAACCGGAGGCTAATACAACTCTACAATTGGAGGGAGGAAAACGTCGTGGTCAGTTAATTTTATAGATAAAAAAATTTCCTAATGAAACTTTACTGTCCAAAACTTTGGACGAGGCGGAGTTATCCCCCTTCGATCAGTTCCATTTATGCCGGCAACTTTTTTCCCAGACGGCAAACTATGTTTTCAATAAGAATTTCCTCCGATGAAGGCAATGGCTAAATACCCCTTTTCTTAAGTTTAAAAAGGTCACCGAGTCAAATGAGTTTTTCAGGATTCTTGCTCTTTCGGCCAAGTAAAGCTTACATCGTTTGCTCTCGTTGGTGCACGACGGTCCTGGTTGTTCTTGGAGCCTTCATTTAATTATGTATGGCGTACCTTCCTTTTTTAAACGTTATACGTTGCTAACCAGGGACAAACTGTTGCTCCTCATTGGTATACACAAGGAGGACCTGTGGTTGCTAAGACGATACTTGAATGGGCCACTGTAGAACCAGCGTATTTCTCTGTTTGTACCGTAGTGCAGGGGTTTTCAAACTGTGGTCCGCGGACCACAGGGGGTTCGCAAGGACAAGACAGGGGGTCCGTGGACAGCAAATACTTTTTATGGGCAATTTGATTTTATATATGTTTTTTAATCGAAACCTTTTAATTAACAATAAACCTATTTGTTAAATACTGTTAAATAAATAAATGTAAAAATATGTTATTTTAAGCAAATATTTATGTATAAATTTCATAAGCGTTTATAAGGGGGTCCCTAAGGTAAGGCCTAAAATATAAAGGGGTCCGCAAGTCAAAAAGTTTGAAAACCCTTGCCTTAGTGCTTGTAGTATTACAGTTGTTGTTGTTGCATCGTTATCGTTACCGGTGCTGTTGTCACATGCCGAATCCGTTGCCGGTGGCGGTGCTTCTGCTGCTTGTATCGTTGCCATTGTTGCTGTTATTGATGCACTCGATATATGTGCCGCAGTTGTTGCCACTGCCGGACACATTGTTGGTGCTGTTGTTATTGCCACCATAGCTGCCGCTGCTTCTTGACGCACTACCGGCGTAACTGCCGCCGCGGCCGTCGCAGTTGCTGTTGCGGGTGTGTTGTTGGCAACGTTGCCGTTTTTGCCGGCAACGCTGCCGCTCACTGGGTATTCATTAACCCTGCATGAGTATCCAACCTCTGCGTATGGTTTAGGGGTACTCGGTAATATTTATTAACGCTTTGCACATAGCTGAAAGAAATCCTTAACTTGTGTCTAGTAAAGAAATGACTGATTCTATATGACTGTGAAGTGTTTGTCCTGTAATCTAAAAAATACCCTTCCCATGTAAGTTTTGACATTGAGTGAGAAGGGTGGGAGAAACCAAACGACTTTACAGTGCCGTTTCCTTTTGTGGGTGTTAGGATCCGTCATTTAGTAGATGCGGTCCTTGAATTCATTGGACGCCAAAGCCTCATTGTAACAGGATCTGCAGAGTCGAAAATTTCTTTACTGAAATACAGGTTCGAAATTCTCTTATTGACACCCTTCACTAGGTTATTGAATACGTAGATGGCAGGGGGCTGCGTTAAAGTACGACAGCCTTCCGTTTTAGTTTGCGGCGGGGCCAATATGAACCGGTACCCAGGTTTACTGTAACGTCTAAAAAGTTAACAATGGTAAGGTCGGTCTCAATTGTAATCTTAAAGCATTTCAAAAATATGGCTTACGTAATGGATACACCTCCTGTCATATATTACGCAAACCTGAAACGTACGGATTAAATGATTTCAAAATCTCACTATTTATTGATACTTGTTACTGGCGGTCTCAAATTATGTACCTACCCTCCTACCTACTTATGACTTGTTTTCTGCGATGACTAGTTGTACTGTGTGTGTGTGTGTGTGTGTGTGTGTGTGTGCGCGCGTGTGTATTTGTGCGTGCGTGTGTGTGTGTGTGTGTGTGTGTGCGTGCGTGTAACCCAGTATAAACTGTTGAATGGTTGGGCCAAGTGCGACTAAACTGGCTAGCAACCCTACCAAACCTTATTGGTATGGAGAGTAGTTGTCGTTGGACATCCTGAAGAATGAATAAATAACGAAACCTGTAAAAGAGTAGATGAGCTCAGTAGAGTCAAGAGACATTCAACAGCTGGGAGGGACAGAAGAAATCGAAAACTTGAAGCAATAGCAGAGAAAGTGAGGTGATAGAGGGAAAATATGACAAAGGAACAATAACAGCAAGTAAAAGAAAGGATAATATAAAACCAACATACAAGAGCCAACATTCCAACATTCTTTGTGATATCTACAATATTGGAGAAAATTCTGCAGATATGAAGAGGATCATCTGCTATAAGAAAGACACTATATATATATATATATATATATATATATATATAATATAAATAATATATAAATATATGCATATATCCATACATATATGTACATACCTATACGGACACAAACTGTGTGTCGATAGCCAGCTGGCAAAGATGTTTTTCCGGGGCTAAACATTAGTAACATCGTCCCGTGGAGGACTGCCACATTCTGTTGGGAAATAAACTTTATTGTTCGGTACTGTTACTGCATATCTCTCGTGGCTCTGTGGTAAGTTCCTTGCTTACCAACCACATGGTTCCGGGTTTAGTCCCACTGCGTGGCACCTTGGGCAAGTGTCTTCTACTACAGCTTCGGGCCGACCAAAGCCTTGTGAGTGGATTTGGTAGATATATATATATATATATATATATGTTGTGTGTCTGTGTTTGTCCCCCCAACATCGCTTGACAACTGATGCTGGTGTATTTACGTCCCCGTAACTTAGTGGTTCAGCAAAAGAGACCAAGTACTAGGCTTACAAAGAATAAGTCCTGGGGTCGATTTGCTCGACTAAAGGCGGTGCTCCAGCATGGCCACAGTCAAAATGACTGAAACAAGTAAAAGAGTAAGAGTAATATGGTAAATGCATGACATTTATTTACAACGATCACACAATGTCAAAAGAAAGAAACCACGCACACACATATGATGGTGCTGTTGTTATTGCCACCATAGCTGCCGCTGCTTCTTGACGCACTACCGGCGTAACTGCCGCCGCGGCCGTCGCAGTTGCTGTTGCGGGTGTGTTGTTGGCAACGTTGCCGTTTTTGCCGGCAACGCTGCCGCTCACTGGGTATTCATTAACCCTGCATGAGTATCCAACCTCTGCGTATGGTTTAGGGGTACTCGGTAATATTTATTAACGCTTTGCACATAGCTGAAAGAAATCCTTAACTTTTAGTTCCTGTATACCAAATCCCCTCACAAGGCTTTTGTCAATCAGAAAAGATATTTGCTCAAGATGCCTCATGCATGGAATGAACCGGAAACCGTGCAAACTTCTTAACCATACTCATTTTATATCTTCTTTCTTTTACTAGTTTCACTCATTAGATTAAGGCCACACTGGAGCACTAACTTGAAGAATTTTTAATCGGATGAATCAACCTCAGTACTTTTGCTTTTTTTAACCTTGGTACTTGTTCTTTTGGTCTCTTTTGCCAAACTCTTAAGTTACGAGTGTGTAAACACACCAACACTGGTTGTCAAGCAGTGGTGGGGGACAGACACAAAGAGAGAGAGAGAGAGAGAGACACACACATACACGCACACTGAAACAAGTAAAAGAGTGTATATATATATATATATATATATATATATATATATATATATATATCTTATAGTAAAAATGGATACATAAAGGTGGAAAATCACAGGAATAATACCATATGTCCAACGCAAGATACAATATGTGTGTTCAATTCCTTCAAGAATCAATAAATGAATTTATAGTATTCAGTCTCTAAAGTGTCTAAAAGGTACGGTAAAAAGACAAGCAAATACAACAATAAAAACTTTAGAAATATCATGAATGTTCAAAATATTTATTAAAAAAATATTTATAAATATGCATGATTTCTAAGTTGTATAAAAATATGACAATTAAAGTTAAAACATTACGATGTGTAAACGTACATTATGATATAACATATAATGGGTAAATATATACGGTATGATGAAGTTATAAATTTACATGTATTATATTAAAAACGTGTACATTAGGACAGGATTTAAAAAAAAAAAATATTTTGAACATTCATGATATTTCTAAAGTTTTTATTGTTGTATTTGCTTGTCTTTTTACCGTACCTTTTAGACACTTTAGACACTGAATACTATAAATTCATTTATTGATTCTTGAAGGAATTGAACACACATATTCTATCTTGCGTTGGACATATGGTATTATTCCTGTGATTTTCCACCCTTATGTATTCATTTTTACTATAAGATGAATTCTAGCTCATGCTGAGCACTTCAACTCCAGCCCGTCTTTATGTATTGTTATATTAACAATACATAATTATACAAAAAATTACAGTTTATATATATATATATATATATATATATATATATATATATATATATATATATATATATATATATATATACATACACACACACACACATATATATATATATATATATATATATATATATATATATATATATATATATATATATATATATATATATATATATATATATATACATACACACACACACACATATATATATATATATATATATATATATATATATATATATATATATATATATATATATATATATATATATATATATATGTACATACACACACATATATATATATATATATATATATATATATATATGTACATACACACACATATATATATATATATACACACACACACACACAGAACAGAGAGGGGTGGGGAAACAAGCTCCCCAAAATAGTATGAAAGAAGCTACTATTCAGCCTTGGATCGTTATAGTTATCTCGAAAATGACTGCATATTGAGGTCAAGGTAATACAGATTAGCGAACGAGGGAAGCGACGTAGACAGACTGCCACGAAAAGCAGTGTGTACCGTGAGATTCCTTGTGCTAAATCTTGTATTCTGTGAGGTCATGAGTTACACCAGAATAGTCAAGTTTTATTAAATGATCTTCAAATAGGGTTTAAATTTATATTTGCCGAGTTATGTGTAATAACATTTAACTATACGTCAGTAAAATTTTAGCCTCTTCCACATGATGACACAATGTTATGAAGATATAACTAATGAAGATATAATATATTATGAAGTTTTATGCCTGAAATCAAGAATAATAAAATTTATAAAACGTGGAATTCATATAGAACCCGTTTGCATATTTATATTTATGTCAGAATGTAAGACTCTAAGATGGTAAATTTTCTGGAAATATTGGAAGATAAATACATTTAATCAACTCCATAATTTTAATATCTTCTGTAATAATAATAATAAAATACTACAGAGAAATATATTAGAGTAATCTGAAGACGTGAAAGAAAGTAAAGCATTAAAAGAAATCCAAAATTCAAAGATTTCGCAAGTTAAGTCGCAGATGGAATTATAGCGGAAATGGGCGTAGTGCGCATGCGTGTGACTGTTTCCTTCACCTTTGAAGCGAGTCGACCTCCGCTTCTGGTGACCTTCACGTAACGTTCCATGTCTGTGTTGTGTTCTCCAGCAGCCTGACCAGTGAGACGGATTTATCAAAATAATAAACACGATGAACCGTAGGAGAAGTAGTCTTTTCAAGTCTGTGAAAGATTTTGAGAACGATGACGACTCAGTTCGAGATGGTGGGTCTTCCGCTGCAGCTAAAAATTTATGGTTCTTCGAATGTGCTTGGGAAGTAGCAAATAAAGGTAAGCGATTCCTCTTTGGCAACATGTTGACGCTATCTCACTTTCCCCCTTTTGCTGTATCTTTTTTTGTAATGAACTTGTAACTATGACTATCTCTTGAGTGTAAATCCTGTGTCTAAAAGACGATATTTATCTCGTTATTTTAATCGAGTTTAATGTCTGATCCTGTTATGACCACTGCAAGACAAGGACATGACATTCAACACTTGGTTTGGTTCTACGTTATGTTCTCTCATCTGTCTCTTACATAAATATTCATTTAAATTATTGTTTGATATTATTAATTTATTTATTGTTTGATATTATTAATTTATTTATTTTCTTACTTTGCTTTAAGATCTAATTTTTGAAGAGAAATAATGTTCGTAGTGTGGGTGTGATTACATTTGTTTTCCCCACGTCGTCATTTGTGATTGGAATCATGTAATTTCTTGTAAACAAGAACAAATATCAGTTAAAGTTGTTTTAAGTTGTGTGTTTAATATATTATTTTGGTGATTTTGGCGAGTGTAATACTGAAAGTATCTACTCGTAATATTGTAAATATTGTAAGGCGTCTTTAATTGTTTACATTTTGTTGCGTTTATATAATATTCTGTTTTCGGAGGTGTGTGTTGAGATGGGGGAACACCTGTATGTATATATAAATATGTATATAAATCTATGAACATATCTATTAAAGCAGCAGATATATTTAGTGAAATATACGTTTCCATACACAGTTTGGAAAAATCCATCATGCCAATCCTTATGACAGTTGATGTTTAGTCTTAGATCCGTCCTGATCGAGCAGACCTATGGTTAAAAACACTGTGGCCTTAACCATTACGTCCTTTATTCAGACACAGTGATTCTAGGACTGCATTATGCAATGTATCATGATGGAAAATTACTATAGGATGTGATTCGAGAACGATTTGACTGCTATTTTCAGCTGGTTGAACGACTGCGTAGTTTCCTTCTTGACTTGTCTTTGTTAAATGTAAAAGGCCTATAGTCACGTTACATTTAAATCTTAACTGCAGCTCAAGTAAAATATGCTTTATTGAATGTACACATTATATTTTACGTGTCTACACCTCCCCATATTTTTAATACAGATATATGTTCTTCAAATAAATATTATACACCTTCATGTACTTCCAAGAATCAGCCTGTGAAATAGATACCAATTTCTTGTACATGATCATATTACTTACATTAGTACAAGTCACCTCCAGCTAATGCGTAACGAAGTAGCCCCTATACGATCACTCGCCCTGTAACACATCGAAGCCAACCGTCCTCATATCTGCCTGTCTTTCTTTGTTTTGTTTTATTACGCGGACTTGCCCCTAATCTGTGAAAGCTTCACAACAGCGTGACAGATGAGAGTAACTTAATAGATTATTACTAAATTTATCTCCGAATGGAAAATACCACAATCGCTAAGAGTAGATTTTGGGCCTATTGGCATTTTTTGTCAACACTTCATTATTGATTTCTGGCTTCGATATAAAACCTTAACTTTGGAATGGGGGAATGTATAATAAAATTATTTGATATCAATACTTGGCTGATGAAAGATGAAGTTGACCCCCAACAGGAATTGAACTCATAATGTAAATATCTCAAGTCAGATTGTCCGTCACTCTACCAGTCCTGCCAGCCCTCTGCCTGAACACTTCATCATCCAAGACTCGATGAAGAAACTCCCCTATGCAATCATTCAACCTGCTATAATAATAATCTAATCTCTCTCGAATTACATTTTATTGTTAGATACCATAATTCAAGTTTTAATGTTAACTTGACAAGATGAAATAAAATGTGGCTGAAATAATTTTGATCATAGTTTTGCTCAGTCAGAGCTGACCTACTGCTAAAGAAAATCTACAACCACATTATTAACTACCATTTTTTTACCCTTTTAATGTTGGTCTGTAAATTAAATTATCCTTTCTACTATAGTTACAAGGCCTGAAACTTGTGCTTAATTGTTACTTATTCCATCGACTCCGAAAGGATGAAAGATAAAGTTGACCTCAGCGGAAATCGAACTCAGAACGTAAAGACAGACGAAATGCCGCTAAGCATTTTGTCTGGCGTGCTAACGATTCTGCCAGCTCAACTGCATTAATAATACCTCTCGACTGGACGGGGTATCCCAGGACGATTGGATATCGGGGCCGTAATGTGCGTTGAGGTGTCGAATTTTACTGAGTCCTGCAATTCACATAAGTTCATGCGGATAGCCGTGTTCTTCATCGACGGACAAGCTCGGTGACTCCCCGTTTCTGTAAATAAAATAATAAAAATTAATTCTATAAGCAATTGCTAGTTTCAAGGAAAAGTTCAGAGGTCCCAGGCAATCGATAAAGCATCAGTTTCCTTTTTAAAATATTTATTAGAATGTTTTCTGTCTTTTTAAATATTGATCAGAATTTTTTCTTTCTTTTTAAATATTGATTGGAATTTTTTTTCTTTCTTTTTAAATATTGATTGGAATTTTTTTTTCTTTCTTTTTAAATATTGATTGGAATTTTTTTCTTTCTTTTTAAATATTGATTGGAATTTTTTTCTTTCTTTTTAAATATTGATTGGAATTTTTTTCTTTCTTTTTAAATATTGATTGGAATTTTTTTCTTTCTTTTTAAATATTGATTGGATTTTTTTCTTTTTTACATAATATTTCAGAAATGATGAAATATTTACATTGTAGAATGTCATTTGTTAAGAGGTGAATTGCTGAAATTAGTGGATATTTACAAACTGGTTACGTGAAGGTTTCGTTAACAACGTGTAGAAAATTATACAATTTTAGAGATTCTTTTTTGTTTTGCTTTTTAAACTAAAAATAGCTAAAACCAAGTTATTGTAAATGTCTCCTCTCCTCTCACACACATGACCTTCACCTTGACCTTGTCCAAATCTCTTCATCTCTTCTCTCATTTTTAACTTTCTCCTCCTCAACTCACACCATCTCGCTTTAGCCATCTGCCTCTGTTAACAAAAAAAAAAAAATTTCTTAGAAAGCCCTTTACTTAAATATTTACCAACCCAGAATTTACATATCCTGGACTTAAACAGCTCTTTATGTATTTGCCCCATTCTTTATACTTTCTGTTTTTGTTGCTAAGCTTTTGACTTTCATAAGTCCATTCTACCTGCCTCCTCTAATTCTAACTTCCTCTTCTTTCATCCACTCCAGACATATAACTTTCTTACACCACCCCTTGTAACTCTCTCACTCATTTCTTTGTTTCATTTCTGCCATCATTTTTCTAGCTTACAATCAAAGAAAAAGATAACACCACTTCCTTTCTCTTCAGCAATCTCAGACAAAAAGGAAAGGGCCTCCAGAACATTAGATTCTTCATTCTTCATGACAACTGAATTTACCAAACTCTTCTTCAGCTTTCCTATGGGTTAATTGTTGCTGATGCTGGCCCTCAAAATTTTTTCTCAGATTCTAGATTTTAACCTAGTGTAAATCAAGCCCACAATATTGCTTTTTGTTGTATGGTCTTCTCATTCTTCACTTTCACTAATTTGTCATTAGTTTATGTGTATGAATTATATTTGTTTCTAGCAGACCACTACCACTTATCTAAAAACAAAAATCATCATTATAAGTATTATAACATATACTCTTCTGTAGCTGGGCATGTTGGCTGGAGTTTCAAAATTTTATATTTTCCTTCAATCTGTGTCACCATCTTCAAGTCTTTTGTTTATGTCTACAATGATTACTCTCTGCTACTATTACAAGTTTTATATTTTATTTCAGTGAGGTAGTTTCAGAGTTTTTATTGTTAGCTTTTTTTAAATTGTAATTTATACCCTTGTTTCATTTAAAATGTTTTAGATAAAAATTTCCAATTTCTTATATAATTTCTTTTGTAAGTTAATTGTTTTCCTGCTTAATAATAATAATAATAATAATCTACTTACTATCAGTCATTCATTTGCGTAACTATATATTGCTGTTGCAAAATTGAAGCACTTTAATATATGTTGTGGTCATCATCTGTTTTTCCACGCTTGTAAGCGTTGAATAGGTCCTGCAGTATGGCATGTCACTATGGTTCTTGAACTTGTCTCATCTTGTCAGTGAAGCACGACTTACTGAAATCCGACCCCACCACTTCTTGTTATGCCTTCATTGGTCTTCTGCTACAGGTACTTTCCATTATCTGCACAAAATATTTTTTTACAGCAGGTATCATCCCAACAAAGTCACCTCTCTGCACATGACTGCTGATACGTCTAATGTTTAGCTGCTTTCTCTGCCCACTTCTGCTTTTTTTTTTATGCCAGTTAATATTGCACATATATAATAGGCTAATTAAAAAAAAAATTGCACGAGCCAATTAATTTTCTATTTAAGCAAAATATAGATACAAAAAGTACATATCAAATGCAGATTAAAGAAATGTGAGAACCTGATGGGAGTGGAACTTGCATATCCTTGTTGAATCCTCAATATACTTACCATTTTACTATTGTCAGATTATCTAAGAGGAAGAGTAATGATCTAATTAAATTTAAATCCTATCAGAATAGAAATGATGCACATGCAAAGCATATGCTAGGATTAAAACCGTGTATAAAGACAAGTAGATATTGTTTGAAACATATGTAATGATAATTGCAGAGATGTCAACACAGGGTTTTGAGTCAAGAGCCACCAAGTCTCACATTTATATTCTTTATATTTGTACACTTCTTGCTTTTCCACATTAGGTTAATCAGAAATAAACTTAATTCAATAAAATTTCCTTTGTTTTACTTCTTATTGCCACTACATCTATTCATAAATTATTATGGACTCTTGAAAGTAGGTACCATAAAGTAGAGGTAAGTTTTTGCAAAATGAATCTCTGGTTGTTATTCAAACAATTTTTAATATATGTGAGAAAGACATGGATGTCATGACATTTTCCTTTCTATAAAATTTCCAGATTTCATGCGAACATAACAGTTATTATGTTGTTCTTTCCCATCCTACTGTCAAACATAAAGTTTTCTCTCAATTTATCTAATTGTATATATATATATATTTATCATTTCATAAACACAGAGTTGAAATATTAGCTACTATAAGTTTTATGCTCTGATAATACAATAGTGAAATAAGTTTGAACAGTGTGCCATGTACTACCGTGTGAACTTTCAGCCTGAAAAACTACATAACAGTACATGGCACACTATACAAACTCATCCGATTGTTGTATAATCAGAGCATGAAACTTTTAGTAGTCACATTTAAATCTGAGTTTCTCAAATGATGTTTATTTCCCACTAGATGGAGTCCTTATTTTGTTGATCCCATCAATAATGAAATAGTACTCTATATACATATATACATACATATATATGTATATATAAAACCTCATCCTTTTTTTATACAAATATATTTATATATCCGTGTGTGATTCTAGAGTGGAGCACTTTGAAACTGAATGCAGGAGATTGCATAAAGAGAGGAGACATCGTCATCAACCTCCTGTGGTTGTTCTTCGGGGTCATTTTCAGTGTTCTGAGTGCCACAGGATCTGCCTATCTTGTATCAGCTTTGTCAGCCACGACTGCTCCCATGAGAAACAATGTACTGGAGAGGAGGAACAATGTCTTGGATTGATACTGTTATCAACCATTGATGGGCCATCATAAGTAATAAACATATACGAGTGTGTGTGTGTGTGTATGCATGTATGTATATGTGTGTGTGTGTATATATATATATATATATATATATATATATATATATATATATATATATTACAAATAAAAGGGTAAAGGAATATTAATTTATTAATAAATTAATAATTAATAATTTTTTTACCAAGCACTTCGGTATGTAAACACCATTATCGGTGAAGAACCTATTTAAAAGTTCTTATAAATTTATAAACATTATTAAGGGATCAGCAACAGTTGCTTCACCACATACCGAAGTTCAGAAATAGCAGCTAAAGTGCTAAAACTCCAACAGATAGTAGTACTTTTGCCTTTGTGAGTTACAAGTACTACTATCTGTTGGAGTTTTAGCACTTTAGCTGCTATTTCTGAACTTCGGTATGTGGTGAAGAAACTGTTGCTGATCCCTTAATAATGTTTATATATATATATATATATATATATATATATATATAGGACATATCCAGTATGTTCATTCCTGATTTAAGGCGGTAGAGTTTGATTTGAGGGAAGTTTGGCTGCTATGTTTATCAGGTGCGAGTGACCATGCAGAAGCCTTCCTACCTTGCCTCATTATACTTGGTTGTTTTTTAGCCCCAGATCAGTCCTGATGGAACAGACCTATGATGAAAAACCTTAATAATGACTAATCAGTCTTTTTGTATACCAGGAACTACATTATCCAATAATCCTTTATGTAACCCTTTTGTTACTGTATTTATTTTGAGATGCTCTGTATTTCTTTCAATTACTTTAAATATAACAAAGAATTTAGTGAAATAACTTAGTTATCATTCAGTTAGTGTTAGGAACATAAATTGTGACTTAGGTTTGATGGAAGATTTTAATTCAAAACTTATGAAAACAAGACATTTGTACTCAGAGCTAGAGGCAGTTTCAGCCTGGTTGGTAATGAAAGGGTTTAGATAGTCAGGAGTGATTTGAAGGAGTTTTAGCTGCTACATCCATCAGGTTGAAACAAAGCATTTCCTAACATGGAGTTGATGGAGATGTTGTTTGGCAGCTACCTGATACTCTACAGTTTTCTACAGAAAACTAACTCAGTTGAAGGGATCTTAATCATGGAAGATGCATGGGACTTCACTACCCATGTTACTACAAACAAAGCACCCAAAATACTCTATAAAGTGATTAGCATTAGGAAGGCCATCCAACTGTAGAAATCATAATAAAGCAGGTGTTGGAACACTCTGTGAAGTGGTTGGCATTAAAAAAAGGTATCAAACTATAGAAACCATGCCTTTGGATTATTGGATCCTGTCAGACCATACAACCATTCCACGATAGAAGATGGATGTTAAAAGTTCCTATGATGATGATCATCATCATCACCATCATCTAGGAACCAAGTGACTTGTCAACAGAATAGAAATATAAAAAAAGGTAAACTAAAAGAAAATATAACTATACAGTTATCATGTGGCAGAAAGGCAAGTTTACATACATTTAATTTAAAACAAAAGAAAAGAGGAAAGTTATCTGGTCTGTTTACATTGATAAAACAGCAGGCAATGTGCTGTTATCAGTCGCTGTGTTGTATTTCATAAACTAAACAATCTGGAAATCACTGAACAGAGCATAGCAATGCAATATCTGATTAAAATTTAAGTGTATGCTTCTTAGTTTAAACAAGAAAATGATATGCAAATGAGAAGAGATAACAGAGACTAACCCAAGAGTTATTCTTAGCATCTCATGTAGTGTTCATGCATTTCATAATCTTATCAGGTGTGCCTGTGTTTTAAGAAGTTGCTTCCCAACCATATGGTTCTGGATTCTGTCCAACTGTGGAGCCTTGGGTGAGTTTCTTCTACTGGGCCAGCCAAAGTCTTGTGAGTGGAATTGGTAGACAGAAACTGAAAGAAGACCATCGTAATCCAAAGCCTGATAGGGACAAGCTCCCTTTAGGCAATTTTCTTCGTCCGTCTTCCCCTCTATTGGACTTTCCTCTGTTTCTGAAGAAGAGCATTGCTCGAAACATTAAACCATCTTTCTTTCCTTCCCTGAGCATCTGCTAATACTTGACATGTACTATGTCCTCGTGTTGTGTTTTTATGTGTTTGTTGTTCTTCTTTTTTGGGATTTCATATATATATATATATATATATCATCATCATCATCATCATCATCATCGTTTAACGTCCGTTTTCCATGCTAGCATGGGTTGGTCGATTTGACTGAGGACTGGTGAACCAGATGGCTACACCAGGCTCCAATCTGATTTGGCAGAGTTTCTACAGCTGGATGCCCTTCCTAACGCCAACCACTCCAAGAGTGTAGTGAGTGCTTTTACGTGCCACCAGCACGAAGGCCAGTCAGGCGGTACTGGCAACTGCCACGCTAAAAATGGTGTATTTTTATATATGTGTGTGTGTGTGCGTCCTTCTCTCTCTTTGTGTATGTCCCCCACCACTGCTTGACAACCAGTGTTGATGTGTTTACACACTCGTAACTTAAGAGTTTGGCAAAAGAGACCAATAGAATAAGTACCAGGGTTAAAAAAAGCAAAAGTACTAAGGTTGATTCATCTGATTGAAAATTCTTCAAGATAGTGCTGAGGCAATGTGTTTTTTTGTGGGGTCCAGGCTAAATAGAAGGGCTATATCAAAGAGAAGCAAAAGGAAAAAGAGTGGCAAAAGAAAAAGAAAAAAATGTCATGCTGAATTTAGAATGTCTACGGCTAGCAGTGTAAACATACCACAAATTCAGTATTGTATTTTTTTTCTTTATATATAAATAAATAAATGCATACATACATATGTCTGTATCTAAGTTACACACAAAAACTACATATGCATGCACACACATATATGATTACATGTTGTTACATTATGATGGCATTTCATTTAATAGTGCTGAGACAGGTTTACCTTGCAGTCAACTATTTTTGACTTAATTATTAGCTTTAATAAATTTTAGTTATAAAAAATATAATTTTGACCTAAATAATCTCATTCATTGTTGGATGGACAAAAAGCTATTGTTAAGATGTTCAGAACATAGAAAATTGATGACATTTTGAAGCATCTTGTTGATAGCTCATGATAATTACACTTCATATTGGATAGGGGAAGAAGAAAGAACAAAGCCTGTTAATTTAATGATAGCAATTAAATTAAAAACTACAATATTTTACTCTTCCTTATTGTATTCCCAACAGGCTAATAATTACTCTTTTCTTATTCTTACTGAGTTTCACACACATTTACTCATGCTCTCTTTTCCATGCCTCAAGCTATTTCTGCAGTTTCTGGAATGAAGACTTGTGTTTGTTTCTTTCTTTAACATACAAAGATTTCAATTGACTGAACTTTATCAGTAATGGCCGCAAGAATGAGTGAAGGATAGCTTTCTTCAGTTTATTTAAATCCACCCCCTACATGATCTGAATGTTCTTTTCATCCATTCTAAATATTCTCTTTGCCTACTAAGCTACAAATTAGAGTGCTCTGTAAAAATCATCTTCCCTATGTCTTAAATGTTGCATATATTGTTCCACATTCCAATATAAACTTATACTGCATGCCAATGTGGAACCCACTAAAACATGGATGTAAATCTCTCTCCCTTGAGGGCTAAATTTCACCAACATTTAAATCTGAAACTGCCCATTGTCAAAGTGTCTAAAAATCCACAGGAAAAATAAAAATAGTTTAAACTGTAATACCAAACTAGTAAATTCCTATAAATTTCATACCCAGGAATTGTAAAATTAATGATTTGTTACTTTCCTTTGCTCTTGATACTATGAAGCACTAGTGTAGTTGGGAGGTGGTAGGGGCGATCCGTCCTGGGCAGCATTTTTGGGTCTGCTGAAGCAATATGTGTTTTTTGTGGGGTCCGGGCTAAATAGAAGGGCTATAGGGTCAATCAATCTGCTGGAAGCACGTGCCAAAGCTCTTTCCAATCACAACCTACCATCTTCAGAAGACATTGAACAATATAGACCTAGGTACACTTTGTCTTAAAAAACATGGTTTTGTCACAGTAAGAATGCTTTTGATGATGGACTTCTTCAATCACAACAGAGCTTGTAAGTTTTCATTGTATATATTGACTATAGAAAATAGTCTAATATTGGAGCATACCCACAACGGAAAAAAATGGATATTAGTACATGTGGGAATCAAACCCACACCTCTTATTTTCGATTCCCACATGTACTAATACCCATTTTTTTTACCATCATGGGTTTTATATGCCCCAATATTAGACTATCTTCTATAGTCAATATATGTGGTGAAAACTTATAATTTTATTTACAAAATTTTCACTCATCAGTGTTTCTTAACTTACGCATGCCATGTTTGAGAAGAACCGTCAAGCCAAGTGAAATCGTAGTCATGGCTGATGCTTGTGTCACATAACTGGCACCTGTACCGGTGGCATGTAAAAAACACTGTTTGAGCATTGGGCTTCGTAGAGGCAGTGTCAGGTGACCAAGACCTTTGGTGATATACCGTGCTTGAGAAGACCTGTCAAGCCAAGTGAGATTGTAGTTGTGGCCGATGCCAGTGTTATGTAACTGGCACTCGTGTTGGTGGCATGTAAAACACACCTACTACATTCTTGGAGTGGTTGGTGTTAAGAAGGATGTCCAGCTATAGAAACCATTCTAAATCAGTTTGGAACCTGTGCAGCTCCCCAGCTTACCAATTTTCTGTCTAACTGTCCAACCCATGCCAGCATGGAAAACGAAGTTAAATGATGATGATGATATATATATTCGCCATGATAGATCGCTGACCACTACACACATTTTTTTCTCTTTTTGTTTCTTTCTGTGTTCCTCTCTGTTGAAGAGCATAGGCTCGAAACATTAAAGACTTTCTCTATTCCCAAGTGTTATACTAATACATCCCTTTGTTGTCTACACCACCTGTCTTCATCTGTTGTTTTTTCGTGAATTCTCCCTATATATATATATATATATATATATATATATATATATATGATAGTGATAACATCTAAAAGATGCTTCTTCTTCTTTCACTTTTGGTTGGTGTAGCTTTGACCCAGAGGAATTGGTGTCATTAGATATCTCAATGATCATTGGGTGTTTCAATCCTGAGCCATAACACGTTCTCGTCTTGGCTTCCAGCTTAACTTCTCTCTACTGCTCCATAACCAGCAAGAGCCTCTTTCTGAACACAGCTACCTTTCATTCTTTTTATCTTTTTCCATTGGCTGCAAGCCATATATATGTGTGTGTGTGTGTGTGTGTGTGCGCGCGCGCATTTGTTTTTCTGTTGACAAAATCACCAAATAATTTAATATCTTCTGTTGTGGGCAGCCATAAATATTTCTTTATATGCTTTAGTTTACTAAAGCTTCCCTCTCCTGTAGCCACAGCTAAAGGTACTGTAAGCATTATTCTTAATGGCCAATCAGAGATTTTGGCATGGCATCTTGTAACTTATTACTGTTTATGAACCTAACAGCCCCTCTCAGTAGCTTTTCATCTGCAGGAAATAATTCTTTTATAATATCTACTTCCTCTAAGGGATCACATTTGTTAGTCACTATTTTCATAACACCTTAACTTATCTTCCAGCTCTAGACATACTAACCTTAGCTTATTTTTATCTGGCAAATCTTTGATGTTATTTAAAAATCCTCATGTGTTTACTGACACTTTGTTACTGTTAGAATCTCTCTGATAAAAAATAAAAAAACAGATATTAATAGTAGTGTCAAGTATTCCATTGACCCTTTAGCATTCAGATTACTCTATCAAATGTAATACTTATTCATTCACATTATTTTGAATTGACCATGCAATTATCTTGTAGATTCTAGATTTCAATGTAACTGTTTATTTTTAGTATGACCTTGTATAGTAGTTGTGAGAAGCCAGATCTGGTCAGATTGAACATAAAACAGGTAGAATATTTGAGCCAGATATGGCCAGTTTAAATGCTATAGTGTTAAACACATGGTATGATTTTTTTAGAAATCTTCAGTCTGAATTATATGTATTTTGAAACCTTGCAGATACATTCATAGTCAAACTGTTGATGTTTGTTTTCTTATTTGCATTTTTTTTTTGTTTATTGTTATTTTCAATGAGTTTTACATCTAATTCATTCAAGTTTTATTCACACTCAAAGATATGACAGTGACCATTCATGTTTATATATGTGATGTAATCAAAATCTAAAATCACACCCCAAAAATACATAACCAACAACAATTTATTTATTACATCTACTTTAGGAAAGAAAATGAAAGAAAGAAAGGTAAATTAAATAAGCTGCTGATAATTAATTATTAATCTTACCTGATAATTTATTATTATCAATGGCTGCTTTTGTTTTAAGAAAGTTTATTATTTTTTCTCAGTGTTGAGGTTATATTTCTAATTTTACACATTTTCTATTTTATTTTTTTAATATTTCTGCTACTGTTGTTAATTATCCAACTGCTAAGAGCACACTTAAATGTTGCATTTTAAATATTTTATAGATAACTTCCTTTATATAATAATATGGTGAGGAAAATAACTTCTAATTATGAAAAAGCTTGACAGACTGCTTAACTAGTTTTCCTAAAGCAGAGTTAGTGCAGGCCTAAGTACAATATAACTGTGTGGACTTAATCATCTCTCCTTGCTCCCACCCCACAAAAGTCATTATACTTTCCTACCAAATAATTGATTAATAAATATACTGTATTATAAATTAGCTGACTGAGGTAAAATTTTAGATTAATATTAGATTCAATCCTTGAATTGTATTTGGAAACTAGCAATTTGATTTAATAGTCAGAATTGACTGTTTAAAATAAAGAATACATACAATTGTAAATAGTCTGTAAAATGTTTGTGACCCTTCTATTTTTACCTCTTGGTGCTGATATTTTAATCTGCTGTTTTTTATCGTCATCATCATCATTGCGTAATATCACCTTTTCCATGCTTGCATGGGTCAAATGAAATTTGTTGAGGAAGATTGTCTTGGTCAGATGCTCTTCCTATCACATATATAAGATGGGCTTCTTTCAGTTCCCATCTACCAAATTCACTCACAAGGCTTTGGTCACCTTGACACTATAGTAGAAGATACTTGCACAAGGTGCCATGCAGTGTGACTAAGCCGAAAATTACATGGGTGGGAAGCATGGTTCTTAACTGCACAACCATATCTCCATTGTTTTCTTGAAATATATTTACATTCAATTTTCCATACAACTTTACATTGTGTAATGTTTGTATTAGACATTTACTTGTATTATTGGAGCAAATCTTTCACATCTGTATGCTCTTTCTTAATAAATACCTTACTCAAACATAAATTACTTATCATTTAAATTGATACAGGTTGAACATTTATTTGAAGCATAATACAATGTCAGTGACAAAACTTCATCTCCAAATCTTCAAGCAATGTTAATTACTAATACTAATTAATCAAATATATAATTCAAAATAAAGCAATTCTTTAATTATTACAGTAATTGTTTTAATAGCAGAACTCAAAATAGTTAAAGCTATAATAACATATAGAAAATTAAGTTAAAAAACAAAAAACAACCTTCAACTTATTTCTATCAAAGGGTTTTTTAACTCAATATTCTTAAAGGCAATGAACTAGCAGAATCGTTGGTATGTCAGGCAAAATACTTAGCAACATTTCATCCATTTTCACATTCTGAGTTCAAGTTCTGCCAAAGTTGATTTTGCCTTTCATCCTTTTGGGGATGATTAAACATGTACTAGTTGAGCACTGGAATCTATGTAATTGACTTAACCCCCTTCCCCGAAATTACCAGCCTTGTGCGAAAATTTGAAACCAATATTTGAGCTGTCTTAAGGTGGAAAGCTGGTAGAACGATTAGCACACTGAGCAAAATGCTTAGTATCATTTCATCTATCTTTATGTTTTGAGTTGGTGCCATGTAAAAAGCACTCAGTACACTCTGTAAAATGGTTGGCATGTTAGGAAGGATATCCAGTCATAGAAACCATGCCAAAGCAGACAGAAGAGCTTGGCACAGCCCTCTGGTTAGTCATCTCCTGTCAAACTGTCCAATCCATGCCAGAATGGAAAACGGTTGTCAAATGAGGATGATGATTCTGCATGCTATTATTTATAACTTTACCTACTTTGAGTTCTGTCATTAAACAAGTCATTTCTTATCTCTCAGAGTTTCTATTTAAAAGAAATTAGATATAAAATGATCTTATATTACAATGTTTTATTTTTCAGTTGGTGGAATTTATACAGTAATCAAGTCAAAAACTCCTGTAACAGTTGAAGAACTTGGAGAACAATATTGTTTGTTGGGCCCTTATAATGAAGAATGTGTCCGTACTGAGGTTGAAATTTTGGAACCTCAATACTATGTTTACAGAGATGTCATCAAATCAATGGAAGATCAAGGAATCCGGGTAAATGTCATTTCACCAAGTTACCAAAACTTCTAAACTAGATTTAACTGAAAAATTTATTTCTTAAACACAACTTCTGATGATTTTTTTTTGAAATTTCTTTCTTTTTCCTGAAGTAAAAAAATAATTTAGAATTTCTTAAATATCTTTAAAATTAATGTCCCTAGACTATGACCGAGAACATTGTTTTTCAACAGTTAGAGTGGTTTTATAGTATTTAATCTTTTGTAGACAATTGAATGTCATTAAGACTACTATATTTGATGGCATTTAAAACACTTTTTTTTTTCAAAAAATGCCACCTCTGGTCCTATATACAAAGTTGGGTCTATATTACAAGTTCTAATACACTAAAAACTTCCTTTCTTTTTGCTGAATATTCACTGCTGAAATTGGCTTGTGTCTGACATGCCATCAAATACAGTAACTTCATTTTAAATTTTTCTGTGTCTTACACAGCAATGATGCTTGTGGCAACTTTACTAAATAACCACCATAGTTCATTACAGTTGTTGCTTTCTTTTTTCACTATCAGTAATGGACATTGAATAGAACTGTTATAACCATTCTATTTAAAAAAAGAATCAAATGTTGCATTTCATTTCAAAGTGTTAGTTTATTTGAACTTTTAAGGAGTAATAATTTGTAAAATTAGTTGTGAATACAGTGCAAGGCAGCATGTTGTATCCTTGAACAAGACACTTTATTTCACACTACTCCAGTCCACTCAGCTGGCAAAAATGAGTTGTACATGTATTTCAAAGGGCCAGCCTTGTCATGTTCAGTATTGTGCTGAATTTCCTTGAAAACTATGTTAAGAGTGTGCATACCTGTGGAGTGTTCAGCTATTTGCACAGCTATTTGTTCAGCTATTAATTTCATGAGCAGGCTGTTCCGTTGATTGAATCAACTGGAACACTTATTGTTATAACTGACAGAGTACCCAGTCACAGTACAAGGGTTAAATGCAAGAAATATTTTGGAGACACAAATTAGAGATCCTACTTACAACAAGTGATTTTTCGATTTAATTTATACTACGATTGTTTATACTAGCAAATCTACCCATCTATCTTGGAGCCTCTGTATCATGAATGGTTATGTAGACCACTCCTAACAAAAGCTAGAGCTTCCTTTGACCACTACATAAAATATATTAAGAAAAAATGGTATTTAGATTTACTTTTATTTTAGTTGTTCACACTCTTTTACGCTTGTTTATACTCTTATACATTCAAAATTCACAAATTTCCCGATTTAAATTATGAATCATATTATGATTCATAATATCAATATGATTACAAATCTTCTTTGTAGACGATACTTTCTATTTTGTCAACAGTAATTTTCTAATTACTGGAGTCCATTGCTCTACTCATAGCAACATATAACTGGCTGTGTGTAAACATTGGAGTGGGTAACGATACACATCCACGATCTAAAGTCTGGCCCTGTGCCTTTGTTTGCTGTGAATGTGTGAGCAGATTCTTTAGGAATCTGCCCATCTACGATGGGAAATAAAGGGATAGTATCACAAATCTGAATCCTATAAACTCACGAACTATACGGGGGTGGGGAATCCAAAGTGAATCCTCGTTGCCAGAATTTTAACAAAAAATATCAAGGGTGATTTATTAATACAAAACCTGATATCAGTAATTGTTCAGTTTACGGGCATAAAAAAAGTAAATAGAAATTAAGGGGGAGTGGGTCTTCAGCAGAATAGAGAAAGTTTCTAAGAAATGTTTCTTAGTGGAAGTACCTGATTGTTCTGAGCAGACTTTGACAACATTAATTCAATGATGGATTCCGCCAAGGAGTCACTTAGTAAGTGATGGCTGTCGATTATACCATAATATTGGAATTTTAAATGGTGGCGCATACACTCACAAGATGATTGTAATCGAAGAAAATATTGGTAACATGTGGGTGTGTGTTAAATGCAAATGACACCATCAATTCAGTACTTCAGAGGCTTTGTTTGTTTCATACTTGCACAAATTTATATGGCATAATTCAGTGGAGAAGAATAAAATATTTGTTCACTGTTTGGATATTGTATCATCTGTGTATGCAGTATGATTAAAAGTAAGTTATCTCCCCCTTGATTTTTATTTACTTTTTTTATTCCCATAAACTGAACAATACCCACTAAATAATCATACTTTTCCACATTTTTTTCACTAAAAACCTTCCTGATTACCTCCTTCATAATCCTGAAAAACATTGTGACCATTGGTCCAGCTGTTTGACCATGAAAAGGGAACAGACAGACAGACAGACGGATATAATGCCTATTGTATGTTGGCACTCCGTCGCTTACGACGTCGAGGGTTCCAGTTGATCTGATCAATGGAACAGCCTGCTCGTGAAATTAACGTGCAAGTGGCTGAGCACTCCACTGACACGTGTACCCTTAACGTAGTTCTCGGGGATATTCAGCGTGACACAGTGTGACAAGGCTGACCCTTTGAATTACATACAGGCACAACAGAAACAGGAAGGAAGAGTGAGAGAAAGTTGTGGTGGAAGAGTACAGCAGGGTTCGCCACCATCCCCTGCCGGAGCCTCGTGGAGCTTTAGGTGTTTTCACTCAATAAACACTCACAACGCCCGGACTGGGAATAACCGCGACCCAATGACTGCGAGTCCGCTGCCCTAACCACTGGGCCATTGCGCCTCCACATGACTCCTATTATAGTAAGATTAATTGAAATTACTTTTGGTTTCTATGATTAGATTTAAGAAAAGCTCTTGCTCCCTCCCAAATTCCCTTGTTTTTCATTGAATTTATAAATGTTTTTGCCATACTTATTTCTTTATATTCATTTCTTAAAATCATATTTAGGTATATTTTGGAAGATGGCTAATAGAAGGTTATCCAAAAGTAGTCTTATTTGATATTAGCTCTGCTGCCTGGAAACTGGATGCTTTCAAACAAGAACTTTGGAAGTTAGCTGGCATTGGAATCCCTTGGCATGATCGTGAAGCTAACGATGCTGTTATATTTGGTGCCCTTGTTGCATGGTTTATTGCTGAAGTAAGTAAAACTTACATCATTGTCATCATCATTATCGTTGTTTTTATCTTTAACATAAATTTCCGTAAATAACATGACATATGCATTCTTAATTAAAACTGAAAATAATTATTTCTGATTTGTACATTTTGTTGAAACTATATTACATCTTTATTGGTTTTCTGGCTGAACCTAAGTTGATAAGTCAGAATCATTCCATTTGAATTTGTTATGTTGTATCTATTAAAGATAGGCAGACACTGGTTCTATTTCACTACTTTGTTATTATGAGTCAATTGGTTAACCATCTAACCAACCAGCTAATTAATTGTTTGAAGAATCATTTGATTAATCAGTCATATATGTCAAAGTCATTTTGTTGCTATTTGAGACCTCTTCAATAATATGCCCTCTTAACCAATTAATGACTAATGAAGTGAAATACAACCAGTGCATGTGTTTATAATTGGCATAATGACCCTCCCAAGATACAGCAAAATATATGTTTCAACACAGAAATTCACATCAAGAATCTTGCAAGCCAAATATAAAAATGAAATATATGAAAACAATTTCTCCTCAACTGTTGAAAATAAATATAACCAATAAATTTAGTTGATTGTAGATCATAATAGATCACATAACTGATCATTCATGGATGATGATCATAACTTTGCTTTGGTATTTAAATCTTATAATGGTACATTGTTCCTGATCTTGTATTTGTCAAATGTCTCAAGTGTAGTTATCGTTTTGTTTGAATATTTTTAATCAAACAAAGTATTTTTTTTAAAGTTGTTATGCTGGGTTTTTTCATGAATTTTCATTCTCATGCCTAAATAACATTGATTTTTTTACTCAAAAAATAAAAAGAGTTTTGGAAAAAAAATTTTAATGTTGTTGGGTAATCCATTATTTAATCTGCTGATCTTGATAATTCTAACAGTTGCAGTTATAGATTTTTTTAAAACTGTCATTGCAATTTTTTCATGGGTGCTGAATCAGTGATTCAGCTGAAAATTTTAGAAACATAAAACTTAGATGACTGAATATATTGCAAAAAGCTCTAAATATCAGTTTGAATAAATAAGTAAATATTGGTTTCTATATAGATTCCCTACATTTTATTTCCTTATGACCTTCCATATGACTTAGAAGTAGGCTCTGACTAATGCTGTCTTTACAGCAATCTCATGTAAATGCTAAATCAATAAAAATACAATCATCTATATTACAACTAAACACTGACATTTTAACATAGTTGATCTGGTTTAAAGATTGACTGCATATCTTTGTATCTTAATTATATTATTTACTCCTGCTCGCTGCCTGATTTTTATCATCATCATCATCATCATCATCATCATCATTTAACACCCCTTCTTCCATGCTGACATGGGTTTGATGGTTCAACATGAACAGACAAGCCAGAGGGCTGCACCAAGTTCTTATGTCTGCTTAGACATGGTTTCTACAACTGAATGCCCTTCCTAACAGCAACCACTTGACAGAGTGTATTGAGTGCTTTTTACAAGGTCCCAGCACTAATGAAGTCACAAAGTACCTGCAAGACAAGACTCCTCAACTGGGTGAGGTATAGAATTGTAGGATAAGGAAACTAGGATAGAGGGACAGGAGCAGATGTCTTGCTGAAGAGATGAATATGTGGCTTGCCCATCTGGAAAGAGAGAGATGAGGTCAAGGTACAAAGTGAATATGAAAGACTGAGTAGGAGAGAGGAGCAGAAGAGGTTGATGTGTATGTAAGTGCACTAAGTGAGAATAGTGTGACAGATGATTAAAGACAGGGAATGAATTGAACACGGATAATATCACTAAAGTGGAGTGGAAGTAAAGACAGGCAATAGGGTAACACTTCTTATTTCTCACCACAAATTCTTCCCTTGCCTGCTCACCTGAGCAAACATTACTCTTTTCTTCCGTCCAGTAGGGGTTACAGCAAAATCTTCCTTCTGCATGGAGTTGTTCCATTCCTGTTTTATTAAAGTCTTAAAAAGGTTTGTTCGCAGAAACATTGAGAAGTTGCAGTGAACTTGTTAAACCACTGAGTATAAGAGCCAGTTGCATTTTTAACTTTTCAGCCTTTTTTTGTATTTTTCTGTTATATGAACTCTAAAGTAATTCCAGACAAGGAGTGAAAGTTTTTCTTAGTAAGTTTCCCTGGACGTTTTGACCAAATTTTTCAAACCAAGGCAGTAGTCTGCCCTTATGTAGCAATTCTTTTCATGTACGTGAAAGTAGACAGCACTAAGTAAATGAACTTTGAGCATTGTTTTCCTTCTGAAATTTCACACTGATGGTAATTTTGTTTCATCTGTACAGATGGTAAATGCTAACACTAATGTATAATGTGAATTTTTAGTGTCCAGTATTTTTCACAGTAATAGTTACATATTTAACCAACTGACAAATAATAAAGAAGTGAAACAGAACCAGTGTGTATGTTTATTATTGGCATCATGACCTGCCTAAGATGGAACAAAATGTATTTTATCTTTTATTTACTTCAGTCATCAGATTGTGGCCATGCTAGGGCACCGCCTTGAAGAATTTTTAGTCGACTGTATCAACCCCAGTACTTAATTTCTTAAAGCCTGATACTTATTTTAGCTATCCTTTATATTGAACCACTAGGTTACAGGAATGTAAACACACCAGTACTGATTGTCAGGGGGTGAAGGTACAAACATAGAGACAAACACACACACTTAGACATATATATATGACAAGCTTCTTTCAGTTTCTATCTACCAGATCCACTCACAAGGCTTTATTTGGCCCAAGGCTATAGTAGAAGACACTTGCCCAAGGTGCCACACAGTGGGACTGAACCCTGAACCATGTGGTTAGGAAGCAAGTTTCTTACCACACAGCCACACCCATGTCTATCATTCAATACATATTAAGCTTCTTTCTCGTTTAAGCCAATACTTTAAAACATTTTTTGACTGTGTGCGTGTTTGTGAGTGCATATGAGTAGGTATGTTTAAATTTAAAGGTCAGTCTGCTCCATGGTCCTGGCAAAGAGAATGGAGAAGGTGCCACCCCAGAGGATGGCAAGGGAGACACTCTGGAACAGCCACCCTGATTCACAGGACTTGCACTTGCAGATAACCATCTCTGTCTTGATAACAGTGAGTAGGGATGTTATCCAGGAGCCAAGAACACCGAAGGTCTCCCCTGCCACAGGCTTGACCACAAACTTATCAGAGAGCAACAGACATTTTGACAGTTTGCCATCTTAGGCCTGATGTGCAGTGAAACCTGGGCTGGCAACTGAACATGCCGGATTGTGCTTGTATATACCCTTCTCCTGATGGTTGTAAATAAATATCAATGTCATACAAACAAGGTTAATTGTTTCCAGTCTTCCATGAAAAACATGTCTGGCACTGGGAAACAGGGTGAGGGTTGGTGGCAGGAAGGGCATCTGGCTGCAGAAAAATCTGCTTCAACAAATTCTGTCTGACCCTTGTAAGCATGGGAAAGTAGACATTAATAATGATGGTGGTGGTGGCGGCAAGTGTGGTGATGATGGTATGAAGAAAAATGTCATGTTGATAATATAACAATGGCTGTAGTTCTAAATAAGTGCATTTTTTCTTTTCAGTTTTGCAAAAACTTACCCCATGTACCATGCAAACCAATGGTTATTGCTCACTTTCATGAGTGGTTAGCTGGTGTTGGTCTCATATTTTGCCGCACACGTTTAGTTGATTGTACAACTATTTTCACAACACATGCAACTTTGTTGGGACGCTACCTTTGTGCTGCTAAAGCTGATTTTTATAACAATTTACAAAATGTGAGTATAGTTTTATGAGCCTTAATTTACAATTGTTGTTTAGTTTTTTTTTTGTTTTATTCAACTGTCATTTGTGTTTTTTAAACTCTTTCTTGTAAGATTTGTTGGAGACAGTGATTGTAATCTAAACCACTGGAGTCTTAAGAAGTGTGTAATGGTGAAGCCTAGGTTGGGACAAGATGTAAAATATAAATATTGTCAACTTCATTCCTTAATATTTTGAAATGTTTTTTTTATTTTTATTCTTTCCTCCAAGTTCTTTGAATAAATTAAAAGCTTCCACATGCATTTAAACTCTGATTTAGCAAACAAATTATCTTCTTTATTATCAAAGATATTTTATAATTTTTGTAAGATCTCTAACTCTTTGATGCTAAATGAATTTTCTAATTACACCACTGTACTATAGGAAATGTTCTGTTTTTGATAAAAATATGATATATGCAATTGGGGCAATATTTGATTAAAATAGCCATCTGTGTATCATATGATATATATGCCATTGATAGGCCAGTTACTGCAGTATTTGTTCTGAGATAACATCTTTAATGGATATGCTGTGTTAAAAACACCATAAATGTCAGAGATAGGCAGGAATTCATCCTAGCAGTAGCCAGTGAGAATGCCAGATGTAGTTCAGCATTTTTAGGCCTTTTCAATGTCATGTATTTACAGCCAGCCACTTGTCTGTATATGAGAATTCATCACCTCTAATATAGGGAACAGGGAATGAAACATTCATTGATGTTGCAAATAGCTGCCCAGCTGAATAAAAGTCCAGTATTTGCAATTGAGACACAGTATTAAATTAGTATGTCCATAAGAGATGTTTTCTCAAGACAGGTATTATAGTAACCAGCCTATCAACATTTTTATATACAATAACTATAATGCATAGGTAGCTATTTTACTTTTGATAGTTTTAATAGTTGTTTGATATCTTACTTTTTGGTTATGTTACACTGCATTTAGAAGTTTAAATAATCTTAAATCAAAATCATTGAATTCAAGCCTTGAAAAAATCTATTTCAAATGTAATTGCTGTAATTAACTCCCACAGTTCAAAGTCGACAAAGAAGCTGGTGATCGTCAAATTTATCATCGCTATTGTATGGAAAGATCTGCTGTACATTGCGCACATGTGTTTACCACTGTCTCGGAGATTACTGGTTTAGAGAGTGAGCACTTACTGAAAAGAAAACCAGGTAGGACATTTGTTCTAAATATGTTAATCATATTTTCAACTTTGAAACTATAAACAGCTTATAATAATCTTTTACCTGTTTCATCATTGGACTGATTGCACACAATGGTTTGCCTAACAGTGTCATTGGCTTCCAATCCACTACCAAAAACAAAAGGTGTATGTTTGGGCTGTTTGTTGTTTGATATGGGTGTTGGTAATAGGAAAGGTATCCAACATATTCTCATCTGACACTTACAAGCATGGAAAAGTAGATGTTAAAATGATGATGATGATGATGATGGCAGTGACAGTAGTGATGATGATTTGTTAAGAATTAACTTTGTTTCTTGTGTATATTGAAAGAAATGATAAAAAGTTGAGTGGTAGGCTTACTAACACCTAATTCTTGTGTAACTTAATGGGTTGCATTTTGTTATAAGCATTTGGGACAGTGTCTGGCCTAGGGAAAACTTTCCACACTTCTTCCAGCCGTTTACAAAAACTGGAAAGGTCCCATGGGCACTGCTCTTCCTTCTTTGACTCAGCAGTAAAAAACAAAACGAAAGAGAAAACTCATGTATGCTTACATGTGTGTGTAAGTGTATTCATAAAGCTATTTTATTTTGTAGATGTTATAACACCAAATGGATTAAATGTCAAAAAATTCAGTGCCATCCATGAATTCCAGAACCTTCATGCCCGATTTAAAGATAAAATCCATGATTTTATCCGTGGACACTTTTATGGGTGAGTTCCATTTCCAATATTTTCTTAAATATTTATAGATACTAAATGTTGATATTTATTAGATTACTGTAACTTTTTTATAATTCTAAAAAATATTCATTGGAGTACAATTGTAGTTTACCTTTATCTCCCCACATCTACTATTGATCCTTTCTCCTTTTCTACTCTAAATGTGAGTAGTCATGTAGCTCATACAACAACTTCTTCTGCTCCACCCACTTCTCTCATACCTGAACCCTTGTCTCCTAGCATAAAGCTCTCTCTGCCTCCACTTCGGGTTTGTAGCCATGCAAGCTGCATGGTGACCTCATTGGTGCCAGTGACATGAAAAGTGCACCTAGTACACACCGTAAAGTGATTGACATGAAGAAAGGCATTCAGCCATAGAAACCATGCCAAAACAGACACTTGAGCATGATGCAGTCCTTGGACATATCAAATCCTGTTAAACCATCAAACCCATGCCAGGACAGGACATGGATGTTAAATAATGATGATGAAACTGAACAGGATATTTCACCATTCAGAATTTACTTAGAATATTCTTGTGAAATGAATGAAAATTTGCTTCTACCTAGTTTGCTCTAGGTGATGATAGTTATTTTACCTCTCCACAAAGTACCACAGACGTCAGACCTTTGGGATATATGAAGTTTGAGAAGGGCTTTTACATGATCCTTGTTTTTGGGGGGTTTTTTATGTGCTATTAAATGTATAAATAGTTATGTGTCATGTATGAAATCCTGCCAGAGCCCTCAAACGTTATTCAATGGGAAAGGATTAAAATTCTACTGTGGTTTTGTTTCATATAAAGAAGCCATGATGAGAGAAATGGTTTATAATAATAATGAACTTATTGTATGCAGTGCTCAGGTGCACTATAGCATATTTGAAAAAGTAGCCAAAAGTGCATGAACAGTACATAGAACTAATGCACAGAAAGTGAACAGTGAATGAGTCTTTGGAAAAAAAAAAGAGGTGGAGGCTACATCAGGTGTACTGTTGGCGAATTTCAGGAAGCATGAAAGTTTTGAAGGATGTAGTGTCCTGACAGCTAACAACTGATGTGGGTAGTTTATTCCATACTTCAGCAATTCTGAGCATGAAAAAATGTTTCTGAAAGTCATGGGTGCTGTGTTGTTTTTTTGATTTTGTAAATATGTCCATGAGTGTTCGATATAGAATTCAAAAGGGTACTCAAGATTGTTGTTTGAAATATGGTGAGTATGTACTATGTCAGTTGCCAGATGTTGGTGTTTTAATGTGTCCATGCTCAGGGAAGCAAGACATTCTGTGTATGGTAGATGCTTCACTGTGGGTATTTGTCTGGCTGCATGTTTCTGAACAGTTTCCTGGAGATTGATATGTTGAGCAAGATAGGTGTTCTATCAATCAGCCTACCCACAAAGTTTCATTTCTTTCTACTTTTTCCAAGTTTCCAATATATCTTGAAATCTCACTTCAGTGGAGGCAGCCATGACTAGATGCAAGATAAATTTCTCTTACATTTCTAAATATTTATATCTTAATATATATATTTCTGTCCACCAGGCATTATGACTTTGATCTTGACAAAACTTTGTACATGTTTATTGCTGGTCGTTATGAATTCTCGAATAAAGGTGCGGACATGTTTATTGAGGCTTTGGCACGCCTAAACTATTACCTCAAGGTAAGTTGTGGTATTCATTTCTTATATAACTACAAAGCTACAATTTTGGGGAGTTGTGGCAAGAGGGGACTTTGATTATATCAACCCTAGCATGTGACTCGTACTTATTTTATTGATCAGAGAAAGACAAAAGGCAAAGTTTACCCCCAAAATATTTAGCTACCATTGTGCCTATATAAATATTTTCTATATAAACAACGTTTAACTGAGAGTTTTTTGTCAATGTTTGCAGGAGATATTTAGGATCTACATTACTTCCTTTCTCTAAGTATCTCTATTATCATCCAATATTACTTTAAAGTTAAAGGTGGCAAGCTGGGCAAAATGCTTAGTGGTATTTTGTCTGTCTTTATATCCTGAGTTCAAATTCTGCCAGGATTGACTTGCCTTTCATCCTTCCAAGTACCAGTTGAACACTCGGTTAGATATAATCAACTTACCTCTCCCCCAAACTTGCTGGTCAAAATTTGAAACCCATATTACTTTTTAAGTTATTTCTACAGTTATCCTATAGAATTTAGAGTCAGCACTAAAAGTTATGACATTTTCAGATTGAAAACGTCATAACTTTTGTATTCGAAACGTCATAACTTTCAGTATTGGCTCTAAATTCTATAGGACACCTGTAGAAATAACTTAAAAGTGATTGAATCGCACTACTAACACAAAAAGTAGGACACTATTGACTTGTAAACCTTTATTATACATGGTAGTATGTTCTGGCTGCTAAACAAAATTTGGTGCCCCTACCAGCAATTGACATCCAATAGTAATATTGATTTTCACTTACTGTTTTGTTCTGTCTAAAATTGGTGTTGTTTTTTGATTTTTTTTTTTTTCTAATTATCATCTGTCATCAATTTTTTTTTAAACCTCAATTTATTCTTAATCTAGCTTCTTTATTTTTGCTACCATCAGTAAAAGTTCAGCATCATCTAACTCCTATTTTATGTTCAAGCTTTCACTCTTTTCTCTTTGTTCTCTCTCTTTCTCTCTCTCTCTCTCTCTCTCTCTCTCTTTCTCTCTCTCTCTCTCTCTCTCTCTCTCTCTCTCTCTCTCTCTCTCTCTCTCTCACTCACTCACACACACACACACACACACACATACACAGAACTACAGGGTGTCCAGGCTAAATTTGACAGTCTGCATAGAAGGAAGATAAAACACAATGTCCCATTCAAAATCAAAAAATATATCAACTAGATTATGACTGGTAGAAAACAGTTTATTCAAAGTTGCTGGTCTCAAGATGGCTCTGGAATTTGATGTATGCATTCCTCACTGTGTCCCTGAGATCTTCAAACACATCCTTGATCTTGGTCACCACTTGGCCTTTGTGTTGCAGGTAACGTGGTTGGTGTCTTTCTCAACCTTCCCCGATACATTGGCATCCATGGGATTTCAATCAGGGTAATTAGGACAACAGGAATGGTGAAGTCATAGAAATTCTCCAACAACCACTTCTGACTCTTTCTAAAGGCATGATAAGGAGCTGAATCCTGCCGCCATACATATGGCCTTCCAACAGCAAACTTCTCCAGCAGCTTCACATAGCCATCTGAATTGAGCTTAAGGTCCTCTTCAAAGATGGGATGAAATCTGATGTACAGATGCAGTCAAAATGCCTTCTGTGCCCCTTCCTGCTGGCCATAACTTCATAGTCTCTGTTTCAGCTGTCCATGCCTCATCCTACAGCCTGTGTAGGGTTCACAGAGTAGTAATCATGATGTCAGCATTTTGGTACCCAGTGCGAATAACCATGATACAAGTAACTCTCTTCCAATATTCATATGGCTTCCTGTCCTCCATGTCAGCTAACTTTTTCTCAATTACAACTTTAATCTTTATGCTCTCCAACACCAGTAACTGTTCACCAGTACAACAAGCTTTTCCTGAAAAAAACGAAAAGGAGACAAAGAATTGTTAAATTTAGCCTGAACACCCTGTACTCATCCAGTTCACATTAACATCTAGGTGATCACCTCAAATTATTCCTCCTTAGAAGGTATCAACCACACTTAATTCTCTAATTTAACATACATTTATCATAACCTGTCTTGACAAAGGAATCATACAGTGAAGTACTTACCGACTAGAGAACATCTATGTATTTATTCATTCTGCATATTCTAATGAATTAAACTCCCAATGAGTTCTACTTTTAAAATGGGAATGATGTATTTCAAGCCCTAAATCTTTTTTTATGAAGATTATGATGGCTTTAAACAGAGAAGTAATTGAATGGTTGATACCTTCATTAGTCCTTCATATCAGTCCTCAGTCAAATCGTCCAACCCATGCTAGCATGGAAAGCGGACGTTAAACGATGATGATGATCACAGGTCTTATGAAGTAGAAGTGACTAGTGCTATAAAAAAAAACTATGGTTTTCTCTACCACTGGTATGACCTGTTAATTATTTTAATCAAATATATTAATCAGATTATTCAAGACTTTTCCTTAAACTTTCACTTTCAGCAACGGAATAGTGACATGACTGTCATAGCTTTCTTGATTTTTCCAACTCGTACAAATAATTACAATGTGGAATCGCTACGAGGACAAGCAATAGCGAAACAGTTACAAGATACATCTTCGTACGTCATTCACCAGGTTGGGCGCAGGCTGCTGGAGACATGCATGCGGTAGGTTTGCTCTTGTTATTGAAATTTTTTTTTGTTTTTTTTTAAATTAGAATTCTCAAAAAAGAAAGAAAGGAAGAATTCTGCCTATGTATTGTATACAGAGAAATATTGTTTCATTTATAAAAAGTGTGTATTTTGAATGTAGCATATAGTTGTCCTAAGGTCAAACCTGATTAAACTGACCTGTGATTAAGTGCATTCTATAAGAGACCATCCCATCATTTTATATGTCAAGCAACATTGTCTAAAATACCCTTCTTTATTCAAGATGATAAGCTATGAATTGAGAGTGATTTGGCTGCTTTTTCTAGTAAGTCAAGCAACTGCACAGATACTCTCTCTCTTATTACTTTGAGCATATAGTATTCTAAATTTCTTAATCTTCAAAATATATAGGTGCAGGCATGGCTGTATGGTTAAGAAAGTTGCTCTGCCACCATGTGGCTTCAGTTTCAGACCTACGTGTGGTTGTGTGTGTGTGTGTGTGTGTGTGTGTGTGTGTGTGTGTGTGCATGCATGCATGCATACAAGTATTTGTGTTTGTTCCCTCCAGGCTATACCACTATCACCTGACAACTAGTTAGTTTGTGTACATCTCTGAAACCTAGCAGTTCAGCAAAAGAGACTAATTGAATAAGCACCAGATTTTTTTTTAAATAAGCACAAAGGTCAATTTGTTCAACTAAACCCTCCAATATTGTGCCCCAGCATGACTGCAGTCTAATGACTGAAACAAATTAAAAATAAAAGATACAAAACTAAATACAATTGTTCAGTTGCAAAAATTTCTCTCATCGCAATAACCCAGAAACTTAGTCAATGTTAACTGAGGTTGAAACAGAAATTTGTCTGTCAGGCTTACTGATCAGATATACTATTGCTTTTCTTAGTGTGCATTGCATACCTAACATGCATTGTAGAGTTTGTAAAACCTTTGATTTTAAAGCAAGATATGTTTTCCTTGGAAATTGATGAGATATAAGTATTGTCATTGTGGAATATAAAAACAAAATGAAATTAATGAAAATGCCAAGTTTATTTTAATATATATGGCTTTTTAAGGCATCAAGCTGGCAGAATTATTAGCATACCAAGCAAAATACTTTGTGGCATTTTGTCTCTCTCTTTACGTTGTGAGTTCAAATTCCACCAAGGTCAGCTTTGCCTTTCATCCTTTCAGGGTTGATAAAATAAGTACCAGTTGAGCACTGGCATCATTGTAATCAACTAACTCCCTCCCCCAAAATTGCTGGCCCAGTGTCAAAATTTGAAACCGATATGTATGTCTCTTTGTTTTGTGAGAGCATATGGCCTAGTGGTTATGGCATTGCACTTGTGATCATAAGAGCATAGTTTCAATTCCCGGGCTGGATGGTGTATTGTTTTCTTGAGCAAAATACTTCATTTCATATTACTCCAGTCCATGCAGCTGTAAATGAGTAACCCTGTGATTGACTGGTGCCCCATCCAGTGGAAATATTGTGGCTTCAGTCATTTACATGCCATGGAAACTGAATAACCGACACTATGAGTGTTAAGGCTCAAACCAGAACTATATTACTCTTTGTTTGAACAGAAATATTAATGAAGCAAATATTATATGGATTCATTCGATGTAAAATTTGTTCTATTTAAGACATATAATGATATATATATTGTTACTTTTCTCTACTTGAAATTTCTCTAATATAGTGGAAATATTCCTAAAGGAAGTGATATTTTACTTGAAGAAGATATTGTCAAATTAAAAAGGTGTATCTACAGTGCACAGGTAAGGATTTCAATAATATTTCAGTAAATTTTCTTATTTTGCTGGAAATTACTTCAACAATAAACACAAATACTCAACAATTAAACAATTTTTTTTCATTTCTCTGTCCTCTAATATATTAAATGATCGCCAACATTTATCTTTCTAATTATTAGCAATCAATGAAAAATACATCAATTATCTAAGAAAATTTAGTGCTATATACATTGATATACAATTCATAATTGAATATCATGTTTTTGTTTGTTTTTTCTTTTACCTCATTTAAATCCTTCTGCTTATTTATTAAATGTAATTTCTGACTGTTACATTTCAGCGACGAGAATTACCGCCAGTATGCACTCATAATGTAATTGATGATGCTAAAGACCAAGTACTCAATGCCATTCGTCGCTGCAAATTATTCAACGATCGTGAAGACAGGGTGAAGGTATTTATCTGTTTCTTGTAGATTATATTTTAGGCACCAGAATTTAAAAGTTTATGCAATAAATAACTTTTGCTCTTTGTCCAAGAGTACATAAATTAGATGAATATGAATTAAAGACTTATAATGGGGTTAAATATCTGAGCTGATTCAGTGGTAGTTAAAGAGAAGAAACACCTAGAATTAAGAGGTCTCAAATTTGGTATGTTGATGTACTTTTTCAAGCTGAATCTGAGTTTGTGATTCATTTATTCTAAAAAAGTTTTAGAAAACTGTTACAGATCATTGTCATGTAATCAGAAAACAGGATTTATACATTGGAGCAGATTATATTTTCACAAAAGATATTGTTTTGGGGATACAGATTTTGAAAATCATTTAAAATTTTTCTCAAGGATGCACCATTTCAAAGCCTTGCGGAGCTAAACACACATACATAACCACATACACTTGTATTTATAGAGGAGATATACAGGGTATCCCAGAAAGATTTATCCATTGATATTTCTTAATTATTCAAAATAAACTTAAGGTAAGATAATGAAATTTGGCACACATGTTCTAATGTAAATTGCCACTCCATTGCAGTAATTACATTTCAAAATGACCACCTTTCGCCTTGATCATAGCCTGCAAAGGAGTTGTTACTGAGTTGCATGAACTCCATACGACCTCTTCATCCAATTTGACCCATGAAGACAGAAAAGCTTTTTTCAGATCTGTCACATTAGAAAACTTTTGCTCAAGGTGCCATGCAGTGGGACTGAACTCAGAACCATTTGGTTGAGAAGCAAACTTCTTACTACACAGCCACACCACCTTACACACACACACACACACACACACACACACACACACACACACACACACACACACACACACACACACACACACACAAATACATGTGTATATATATCTAACAGGTGTACATGTGTATGTGTACTTCAACTCTATTTTTTATTCAATTTTCAATATATTTTAGGTAATATTTCATCCTGAATTTTTGAATTCTACAAATCCGCTTTTTGGTTTGGACTATGAAGACTTTGTCCGAGGCTGTCATCTTGGTGTCTTTCCATCTTATTATGAACCCTGGGGTTACACACCTGGTAATCATATTTTCTTACCATTTGTTCTCCAATTATAAACTGATATTTACTGAAAATGGTTTCTGATCCTTTAAATCAGTCACTGGTTATCTTCTCACATTTCTTTCTGTTGAGACTGATTGTCTTATTACATTTCTTTCTGTTGTGTTATAGGGGCTAACTACTTTTATCTTTTTATGGTGTCTCAAGAGGGTCATTAAGTCAATAATAAACACATTCTATTTTACTTCTTTACTGTTTATATATCAATTGATTAACTGTTTAACCAATTAACTAATCGATTGTTTGAATAATCATTTGATTAATCAATCAATCAGTTATGCTTGTCAAAGTCCCTTCATCACCATTCATGGCCTTCCTACTCCAGGACTGCTTCAAGTCCTAAAGCAGAACATTAATAATAAAAAAAAAATGAAATACAATCAGTGTGTGTTTACCATCCCAAGATGCAATAAATGTGTTTCATGTTATGACTTCAAATCAAGAATCTTTCAAACCAAGTACAAAAATGAACTACTTTTATCTTGATGTTTAATTTCTTATTTCAAGCTGATCTGAGTTTCTTATATGTAAAATAATCCATTAAAATTGATGATGATCAGCAATAGTTTGTCTATAGAATTTAGTTCCTTCAAAAGATAAGTCCAGTTGCCAAGAAGAATAAAGATTCTAATATTTTAGTTCTTTGCTCTTCATCTCAGTTTGAAAGATAGAGTAAGTTGGCTAGCACTTGGTTGTGAGCAATATAATGAAGAAGAGAATTAACCTACAGAGTATGCACAGTGATGTGGGTGTGAGGGGAGGGGATAAACTCAGAAAACTGAAAGAAATATTTTAAGAAAATGTCAGACGTCTGGTGGGTGAGGAGGCTAGAGTTGAAGATGATGAAATTGCCAATCCCACAACAATGACTCCTCTTTTTGTATCCCGTCAAATGCCTTCTCATTCATAATTTTTCAACAGAGCCTGTTATAGCAAAGGGCTGTGTTGCTTTTCTTGGCTCTCCTCATTTTCTTTACTTGTAAAAAGCACCCAGTACACTCTGTAAAGTGGTTGGCATTATGAAGGGCATCCATCCATAGAAACTTTGCTGAAACAGAAAATTGGAGTCTGGTGTAGCTCTCCAGCTTACCAGCTCCTGTCAAACCATCCAACCCATGCCAGCATGGAAAACAGATGTTAAATGATGATAATAATGATGATGATGTATGTTTTTATAAATTCTGACCATCATTTAGGTAATTTTATTCAATTTTGTTTTTTCTTCTTGTTAATACCTAAAAATACTGATGTTTAGAGATTCACAGTATCCTACTTTAAATCTTATTTCAGTTCAATTTCTTAGAGTTAAACATTTTTTTAATATTTCAGCTGAATGTACTGTCATGGGTATCCCTAGTGTAACAACAAATCTTTCTGGATTTGGTTGCTTCATGCAAGAACATATTGTTGATCCTAAATCCTATGGCATATATATCACAGATCGGCGTTTCAGAAATCCAGAAGAATCGGTGCAACAATTGACACAAGTAAGTTTATTCTTTTGTTACTATTGTAGTAGTATACCAGGTGGAGGCACAATGGCCCAGTGGTTAGGGCAGCGGACTCACGGTCATAGGATCGCGGTTTCGATTCCCAGACCGGACGTTATGAGTGTTTATTGAGCGAAAACACCTAAAGCCCCACGAGGCTCCGGCAGAGGATGGTGGTAAACCTTGCTGTATTCTTTCACCCCAAATTTTTCTCACTCTTTCTTCCTGTTTCTGTTGTGCCTGTAATTCAAAGGATCAGCCTTGTCACACTGTGTCACGCTGAATATCCCCGAGAACTGCGTTAAAGGTACACGTGTCTGTGGAATGCTCAGCTACTTGCACGTTAATTTCACGAGCAGGCTGTTCCGTTGATCAGATCAACTGGAACCTTCGTCGTCGTAAGCGACGGAGTGCCAACAACAAGTATACCAGGTAAAATGCATAGCAGCGTTTCGTCTGTCTTCTTGCTCTGAGTTCAAACTGACTTTACTTTTCATCCTTTGATTGACTTTGCTTTTCATCCTTTCAGGGTCAATAAAATAAGTACCAGTTGAAAACTGGGGTCGATGACATTGGCTAGCTTCTCTTCCAAAATTCAGGCCTTGTCCTTATACTAGAAAGGTTATTATTCTGGTAGTAGAATATTAGGACATAAAGTTCCTGATTACTAATCAGACTTCTGTATTTTCTCTTGAACGACATTAATTGCAAGAAAAACTATTAATTATTCTTTGATCTTTCATATCTTCTGTTGTCTCTTTCTTGCTTCAGTCGTTGGATTGTGGCCATGTTGGGCACCACTTTGAAGGGTTTTGTTGAACAAATTGACACTAGCTCTTATTTTTTTCTTTTAAATCTTGTACTTATTCTATCAGTCACTTTTGCTGAATCACTAAGTTATTATACCTGTAATGTAAAAAAAAAATTCATTAACAATAATGACAGTTCTTATCAAGAAAGGCAAGAAGAAACAAGTGAAAAATTAAAATTGATTAAAAATTGAATGTGAGCATTTGGTGGGGGTTGAGTTTGATCTTTATTACATAAAATGACAACTCTGGATAGGTTTTGATCATATTATCTCTCTTCAGTGAAGTCATTATCATCATCACTATCATGATCACTTAATGTCCATTCTCTATGCTTGTCTGTTACTAATATGTACTAATAGACCTTATATCAATTGTGAGAATGTATTGGATTTGAGTGAAAAGCATTCACTGATTATTGAATTTAAATCATGGCTACGGAAAATTTTCAGGAGATGCCTTCTATGTAAAGAACATAGTTAGGCAGGGATCTAATATATGTAATTTAATGAGCTCCGAAACATTATATATTATAAATTAGATTTGCACCAATAATGAAGAAAACAATTATTAGTAGAAATGTTTATTTTTGTAAAAAATGGTAAGGGAGACAACTCAGTATGCATGTTTCAGAATCATACAGTTTAAAGGCAAAGGATAAAAGAAAAATTCAAGCAGTTAAAATTGTGAGAGTCCAACTCTTGATTAGGTGTTCTCATTAACTTAGTTTTTAGAGTAATCTTCATATTACAAATGTAAGCATAAAGCTTGCTTTGCAACCATGTGGTTTTGGGGTCAGTTCCATTGTACAGTACCTTGGTCAAATGTCTTCTACTATAGCTCCAGACTGACCAATGTAAAGTGAAAGAATTTGGTACACAGAAACTGTATGGAAGTTTATTGTATAAGTGTGTCTTTATGTTTGCCCCACACATCATACTACTTAACCACCAGTGTTGGTTTGTTTACGTCTTTATAACTTTTAATTTGGTCATATTTTATAGAAAGTTGCAAAGACATACTGTAATAATCTGTTTGATTATTCTAAATATAATCACATGTTGTGCTAGAATATGTTTGGTTTTGCTTGATAGACATATTAGTAGATTTAAAAAAAAATTAAAACTCTACATAGTAACAAACTTAAACTATTAATTTATTTTCAGACTTTATTCGACTTTACTTGTTTATCGCGTCGTCAAAGAATTATTCAGAGAAACCGTACTGAACGCCTTAGTGAATTGCTAGACTGGAAGAACCTTGGAGTTGTAAGTGCTTTCTTTTATAATTTTAAATGGAGTTTATTGTGGAATACTTATTCTAATACCGAAATATTTCTTAACTTCTTTCTAAGTATCTGTATAAAATTTACACTTTATATTAGATACAACATTACGAAAAGAGGAGAAGCAATTTGCTTGCATTTTTATGTCTAATTAAAGATTAGTAATTAAAATTATCTTTTTCTTATATCTTTTACTTGTTTCAGTCATTAGATTGTGGCTATGCTCCTTGAATAATTTTTAGTTGAATGAATTGACTCAGTACTTATCGTTTTTTTCAAGCCTGGTATTTATTCTATGAGTCTCATTTGCCGAACCACTAAGTTACAGGCACATAAATACATACACACACACACACACACACACACACACACACACACACACAATGAGCTTCTTTCAGTTTCCATCTACCAAATCCACTCACAAGGCTTTGGTTGACTTGACACTATAGTAGAAGACACTTGCCCAAAGTGCCATGCAGTGGGACTGAACTTGGAAGCATGTGGTTGGGAAGAAACATCTTACCGCACAGCCATGCCTGTGCATGTTATTTCTCATTTTTGTTATTGAAAATATTTTACTTGTTCAATTTTGTTAAAAAAAATAATGATTTTTTCATATTAGTTCAATGCTTCATATTGCTGTTTAGCACAGGTCAGCCTTGGCTTAGTAAACCTTTGACCAAACCTATTCCACCTGACTGAATAAACATGTGATAAATTGTATTCCAGTTGTGATTGCATAGGATCAGAAGATCAAGGTTTCCAACCGTTACCAATCATCTTATTGTTTTCCCAGGAAGAAAATGGAATGTTGCATTGTTTCAGATTGTCTTTTAAGTTTGTCCTTGACATGCAAGAGTGGCATTCCAAACGACCTTCTTGTTTATACATATATATAATAAACCTGTGCCTTTCAATAATGGCAAGTCAATTTTGGAGAATACTTGAATGTTGAGATTATCTCCTCATTTGGCAATTATACATCCTCTAGAGGCAAAGATAATTTTAATAAACCCAAAATTCATGTTGTATGATATTTGATATACCTCTTAGCTTACTTTTGTTTGTATGTGTGTGTGAGTAATTTTTATTATTCATCTTAACAGAACTGTGTGGGGCAAAGGTCTTGCTCTGTGAGTTACGGTTCAGTGAGCAGGCTATTAAAGTGTTTTGCTACAACAGAGTTTGCTTCTTTTTTTTTTTGTTTCAATCTTATTGTTTGACTTTTTGAAGGAAATGTCTGCTACTGTTGCTTTGACTCAACCAAAACCTTGTCAAAGAAATTTGATGGACCAGAAAATCTTTCTTCTTGGTTTGTGGACTTAATTTCTTGTTCAGTTAAACTTCATCATTTGGCTGTTGGACAGTCTGTTGGAGCCGTTCCTTTCAGGTCTTCAGTGTGACAATAACTTCTTCCTACTTGTCTGGAAGTCCTTGACAACAGTCGTAGTTCTGTCCTTCCACATCTGAGTAGTTTTTTTTTTTGCTTTTTTTAAAATGTATATATCTGCATGTACTTGTGTTTCTATTTAAGTATATGTGTGGGTATGTATTAATATGTATTTTTACATATGTATATATAGGTACATCTACACATATGTTTCATATATATACATATATATATATATACACACACACACACACACACACACACACACACACACACACACACACACATATACACACTAAGCAGTACTGAAAAGTTCCTGGCTTTGAGTAAAAGAAAATACAGGAAAATCAGTTAACTATGATTTTATTCAACATATTCCCCTCCCAGATTCACACACATATTTCAGTGATCCTTCAGGTATTTTAAGCCCAGTAAAAGAACTCAGAAGGTTGAGCCTTCAACCCGGCCTTTTGCAATGCCCTTAAAGCCAGGAACTTTACAGCACCCTCTCGTTTGTGTGTGTGTGTATATATATATATATTCTAGGTGAGTTGCATTACTGTTTTAGTTTTAGGAGACTATCACTTAGTATTTTCTTCACAAATTCTGACATTCTTTTTAATGTATTTAATTGCATTATTTTCTCCAGTATTATGTGAAAGCTCGTCGAATTGCACTTCATAAAACCCATCCAGAAATATTTGATGAAGACAGTTTAACCGTGAGTTATCTATGTCTGTTAATATTATATGAAATTTATATATGTTGTTAATTTTGATTTAAATATGTTACTAATATTGATCAAATATTCAGTTTGTAATTAATATTGCATTAATCAAAGGTTAATTTTGTATATTTTAATGATTAGAAAAGAGAAGTTATAATTCTTCCTCTTTGTTTTCATTTCATTTCTGTATCCATTCTCACTTCAATACACACAAATGCAATCATAATTTTGTCCTTTTTTCCAATAATTTTTTTCTCAGGGATTATAGCTTTTCAGGCAGTTAACTTCATTTTCAGAGAAGAATTATTTTTTACATTTACACACACTAAATTTTGAGGTTTGGTGTAAATGTAGATGTAAAGGGGGGGAAAAAATCATCTCTGAAGATGTATTTAATAATAACCTGAAAAATCTCAGGCATTTGAACCTATCTCAAGCATTTAAATATTTAAATCTTTCCTTTAGTATGTTTTGTTAGATCTATAAGTAAGAATGAGTTTTGCAACATTAATGTACTGTTCACTATTCTTATATAAGAGTTCCAGCTCTTAGTAGTCATAACTGAGGAAGCATAATGACACAGAAATACATACATTCTACTGTCAGGTGACATCATTCATGGCGTAGTAATGTGTTTACACTTATATTGTCTCTAAGGAGAATTTCTTCTCTCAAGGCAACTTGTGCAGCATAGTCTTTCTATGTCTGACTGTACACAAACATGTTAAATTTGATTATGCATAACTATATCTCATCAATACAGCACTGTCAGTCTGTGCATGTCATACTCTCATATAACTGTCAGAGCAGATATAAGGACATCCTTTTGATTTTACTTTTGGATCTAAATCAGAAATATTGGGGAAAAAAAAAGTGTAAGCCATTTTTGTTTGCCTTTTTGGTTCCATCCCTTTATTTCCAGTTTGTATTGTAAAGACTTTCTAAAACACTAGAATATTTCCAATATTTTTCAAGAAGGGCAGCGAGTTGGCAGAATTGTCAGCACACCGGGCGAAATGCTTAACAGTATTTCGTCTGCCGTTAAGTTCTGAGTTCAAATTCCACTGAGATCAACTTTGCCTTTCATCCTTTCGGGGTCAATTAAACAAGTACCAGTTATGCAGTAGGGTCGATGTAATTGACTTAATCCCTTTATCTGTCCTTGTTTGTCCCCTCTATGTTTAGCCCCTTGTGGGCAATAAAGAAATAAATATTTTTCAAGAAGATTTTCTTTGAAAGTTTCAGTTAGAGCCTTTATCATTCATCTTTCTTCACATTCAATAATATTCATTTGAATTGAATTTCTCCTTAAAGGTATTTCTTTGTTCGTTTTTTGCACATTCCATATTTAATTTTATTGTTTTAAAATGAAGTGTTAATGATTTATTTGAGGGTTAAGGCTTTATTTACATCATATTATATATTAACATGTGAAAATATTATTTCACAACATTCAAATTAATATTCAATAATTCTAAGGCAGTAAGCTGGCAGAATCGTAAGCATGCTGGACAAAATGCTTTGCAGCATTTCATCCATTTTTTGTATTCTAAGTTCAAATTCTGCTGAGGTTAACTGTGCCTTTTGGGGTCAATAAAGTAATTACTAGTTGAATACTGGGGTCGATGTAATTGACTTATCCCCTCCCCTGAAATTGCTGATTTTGTGGCAAAATTTGAAATCAATATTTAGTAATTTTATAATTTATGTTAGTTGTTTTTTGTTGGAAATTGTAGAAATGTCTAGTTTGTTTCTGTTTTTTGCTTTGACATTGTAAATATTTTTTCTTTTCAGGGTAAGAAGATCTTATTTCCACGTCCTCCATCTGAGCCCCCATCACCAGCCTCTTCTCGAGCTACAACACCAGTGCCAAGTGATGGGGAAGAAAATGATGATGGGCATGATGAAGAGCAGGAAGAATTAGAGGCCAGAGTGCTTGGTTTAACAGTTAGCTCAGATGATGGGCAAAATGGGCTGAGTCTATCCGAAGCAGATATTTCTTAACTATATCTTTTTCCAAAAGACTAAGAAATGTCTGATACTATTAGAATTTAATTAGGACTTAAGAAATTTTATCATGTTTGAAATTATATATAAGATATGTTAGTGATTTTAGTGATGTGAAAATATTTTATTCTCCTATGTTATGGCACTTTTACTATTGTTTTTATTGTATGCAATTTCTCCTCTAACCCTCGATTAACAAAAGCAACAGTTATTTTTTTATTGTATCAACCAATTTCTAGTTACAGTGGAAAGGAAGAGCAATTATTATAGTTCAAAAATGATTATATCTCGCTGGAGATGGTTGCTTAAACTGTTTGCTTCTGTTCAAAACAATTTTTTTAAAAGATTTTTGATGATTTTAGAAATTTCATTCATGTTTTTTTTCTTCTCCTTGTGGAATCGTTAAATCCAACGTTGACCATTTTGTTGGTATTGGCTGTGTGATCCTAGAACATGTTCTCTGATTTTTAGATTCTTTTCTTGTTATAACAACAGAATTACCTGGAACATGACTAAATTATCAAAACCATGTGAAAAAGATTTTTGAAATTTAATTTCCTGATTGTTAATATTATTTATTATACTGAAAATAAATTTTTACCCCATGAACAGTTAACCAGTCCTCAGGTATGTTGGGCAGTTTATAGTCCTATTATTGCTTGTAGACCAATCAACTAGTCAACTGACTTTTGTTTTTTTTTTTTCCACTTGAAATGTTTCTCAATATATGATTTTTCTCTATAAGGCATTGAACTAGCAGAATCGTTTACACACTGGACAAAATGCTCAGCAGCATTTTGTCTATCTTTACATTCTCAGTTCAAATTGCATCAAGGTCAACTTTGCCTTTCATCCTTTTGGGGTTGATAAAATAAGTACCAGTTGAGCACTGGGGTTGATGTAATCAACTTATCCCTTCTCCTGTTTCTGGCCATGTGCCAAAATTTGAAACCAGTGTATGATTTATCTCTATGTAACGAATCATGAAAAAAACATTTTTAGTGTTGCTGATTAGACAGAAAAAATGTTTACTTTACTTGTTAACCTTCTGGTAAAAAAAAAAAACAGTTTGCTCTTGTTAGTTACTGGACAAACTGAACAGATATTAATCTGTCAACTCGAACACTAAATAGATCTTCTGTAGTCAACATCAGTTTGTTGCTAATTAGATAGTTGAGTTTCCATTATCAAATATACTAAAAACAATCAATTCTCCAAACAGTGTTCATCCAACAATGAACTGTTTTTTGCTTTTTTTCAAGCTTCAGATATTTTGATTTACTTTTTCTTTACAATAATTCAAAATATTCACTTCTACTGATTTAAATGAATTTAAAGCATAAAGTGTATGAAAATGGCCAAGTAAATAATAGATGATTTTTTTTTTTTCAAAATATACATTTAATTTTGTAAAATACTGCACAAAACAAAAAAATAAAAAAAATTCTATATCTGAACATATTTTTTCAGCCCAGATATTTTCAAATGGACATTCATTGTCATTTATTCACTGTATAATAAGACCTCTCTCTCCCTCTTTCTTTCCCTCCTTTACTCTTTCTTTCCCTCCCTTCTCTCTTTCACTCTCCCTCCCCCCTCTCTCTCTCTCTCTCTCGCACAGGCTTTATTTACACAAGTAATTTTGAAGATTATTTACTGTAATATTCAATGATTCTTAATGAAAAAAAAAACCCAGTTGAGTTCACTCAAAAAGGTAGCAAAAAATACCCAGAATTCTTTTCAGTTTTCCTTTGAACTTATAGAAAGTACTCCCAATCACAAATGTCTATAACTTTTTTTATGAGGAGGGAACATTACTGTGCTGATGGACATTTTGTATGAACTTCAATATGTTCAAACCTTAAGCAAAGACTTGAATTTACTGTATTTGAATTTACTGGTATAAAGCTTATTCATTTATTCAAAGATGCATTTTTCTTCTGGATTTAAACAAAATAACCTCATGCATATCTTATTTAATAACAAAGTCTTCTATATGTTAGTATGAGTTGTTGACAGTGCTTATCTCCAGATTAGTTGTGACAGTGCAGATCTATGGCATGTTAATAGCATGTAGACTAGGTATGAGATGCTGATTCCTTGCTCTGGATATATTATAATTCTGTCTAAATAAATCACATACAGTGATTTATTATACAGGGTACCATGTTATAGTGTAAGCATACTGCTTTATTATCCCCTGTGACCCAATCTCAGTTTTATGAAGCCTGTAGGTTGTGGTGGTGACTAATAGAAAAATCAGAAAACAAAATGCATTAGATGCTGTTCCTCATCGCTTATTATTAGTGACATACATCTCTGGACAGTGTTATAGGCTAATGAAGTTATTAATGTTGTTTCTATTTGTTTCATCATCATCATTTAAGTTCATCTTCCATGCATGCATGGGTAGGATGGTTCACAGGAGCTGGCCAGGTAGAAAAGCTACCTTATGCTACTGTGTGTTTTGGCAGGGTTTTTACAGCTGGATGCCCTTCCTAATACCAACCACTCTGCAAAGAGGACTCAGTGCTTTTTATGTGGCACTAGCACAGGCAAGGTTAGTTTTGACATGATTTTCACAGCTGGATGCCCTTCCAAATGCCAACCACTTTACAGTGGGGACTGGATGCTTTTTACATGGCACCAGCACTGGCAGGGTCACCAAGTAACTTGCAAGACAAGGAATTATGAAATGGGCAGGGACATTTGAGGAGGGGAACTCATGTCAGAGTATGAAAGGTTAAAGGGTACAAAGAGACAAGGAGGCAAAAACAGGTGTTTTGCTATAAAGGAGGGGTCATTAGAGGAGGTGGTCCAGTATCAGATGATGAAAGGTTAATGTGACAGAGAAATAGGGAGGCAGAAATAGGTATCTTGTTATAGAGGGGGTAGATGGTTACCCAGAGAGAGAAAGAGCAACCAAGAGTGAGGGCAGAAATAGGTGTGCTGCTGTAGAGGAGATACATGGCTAGCCAGCCAGAGGGAAAGATAGAGGGAGTAGGAAACAGAAAAAGTGTAAGAGAGAGCAGGAGAGAGATGGTGAAGTGGCAAGGTATACTCACAAAAAACAAGGATCAGAGCAAAGATGGTATGGTAGAGTAAAGAAAGGAGAGGTATGAAGGTTGTAATATGCACAGTCAAGTGTTGCCAAGAAGGTGCAAGTAGGGAGTGGAGATTGCAGTGACTGGTGAAAACCTGGGTAGAGGGCAGTGAGGGCAGGAAAGGTGATTGGAAGACAATCAGTTTATGAAGAGGAAATGTGAAGAAAAGAAAAGCGCTGTTTAGAAGAGATGTAATTTGGTTTCTTGAGGTAGTGTGTGGACCGGTCTTCTCTAGAACCTCATATCACCAAATATCTTAGTCCATTGTCATTTCCTCCATGAAACCCAGTATCCTAAGATCAGTCCTCACCACTTCATCCCATGTCTTCCTGGTTCTCCCTCTTCCACAGGTATCATCTACTTTCAGTGACAGGCACTTCTTTATACAGCTGTCTTCACACATAAACATCACATGTCCAAACCAACGCATTCTCCTTTCCTACATGCTACATTTAATCCCTCTTGTGCATAACTTTTCTCTCAAAACAGTTGTGCTTTGTTGGTCATGTACACTGATGTTGCAAATCTAATGGAGCATACCACCTTCAATCCTCTCCAGTCAATACATGTCCTGTGCAGTCATAGCCCATGTCTCACTACCATGTAATATAGCCATTCTGTTTGTGTGTGTGTTTTATACCTTTCTGCACTGAATAGATAGATATTTGGGTTATAGGAAAATTCTCTGTAAGAAATTTTGTTTTAAATGACCTCATCATATTTTTTTCAATGTTTGCTATTGAATAAAAGACTTGGCTATTCAATGCTTTTATAAAACCTTTCATCATCTTTTTTTGATATTTTAAAAAGCACTGATGTAATATGCTTTATTATTGCCCATATGACAAATTTTCCAATACAGCAAAATTTCTTACAGTGAATTTTCTGGACACAGGATATTTGTTGGTATTGTTTAGTTGGGAATGAATAAGAAATTCAGAAAAAAGAGTTTCATTTACTGCTACAGATCCAAGATACATGCCAGTGGCTTACAAATTAGTTCTTCCTTTAGCATATTTAATTAAATCAGTTGAACCAAATTTTTGGCAACTCCAAATCTCTTGAAGTTTTTGATTGATTATTTTGGAGTGTATGCTTGCCTGGCATCAATACAGGTCATGTTCTAGTCATTATATACAATTTTCAGTTATTGCATCTAGATAATTGTGTGTGTGTGTGTATCTATATGTGTGTGTGTGTGTAATTGAATAGATGCTTGAACAGGTAAGTTTCAAAGTATCAAATAAATTTATAACATATTGAAGAGATATATTAATATGTTAAAATATAGCAGGAAACCAGCGAAAATCTGAAAGGTGAAAGTTCATAATGATTCAGGTGTAGACAAGTACACTCTAGGATGAGAAAGAAAAAAATTCCTTGATGTTGATTTGACCGAGATGGGTAAGTAAGATCAATACTGTCACAGGTGAAAACCCTGCAATTGATGAAAATGAAGTCTGTAGGTAGTATTTTACAGCTGTTTCTAGAATAGGTTCATATTTGGTGCATATTGTGTGCAGCAAAAAATTATGTTATGTAACTTATTCCTTCATCAGAAGAAGAATGCCTTTAGCTGCAGGAAAAATAGAATGTCAGAATAGGCCATTAATCTATCCACCTCTCTAACTGGAAGAGGAAAATATATTGATGAAAATGTATTCAGTGATAGACAATGACAAAGATAGAAAGAAAGAATTGGTGAGAGTGAGGTGGTTAAGAGGATGGTATGGAGAAGGAAAAAAGGTAAGGATGAAGTGGGGAAGATATGAGAATTGATACAGCCTTAAAGTCAGGAAAGGTAAGGAATAAAGGAGAATCTTGTGGGTAGGAGAGGAAAAGATAAGTGAGAATGGCAAATCTGTGAAGGTTTTGTACTGGGTGGTTGGTCAAGACAAATGTTTAGATGAGATGAGGTGGAGAGATATGTTTAGAGCTTAAAAGGGGGAAGAAAGAGCTAATAAGGTAAGAGAAGGCATTTGGATTTGTATAAGATGCCCCATTAAGTGTTCTGTCTAGCATGAAGATGGCTGGTATTTGTCAGGTTGAGAATACTGGTTATAAAATTAATTGAGACATTAAATCAAGAATGTTAAGAAGGAATTTGACAGTGTGAGCTTGATTGTTGAGTAATAACAGGACCTGAGTTGTGGTAAATAGGAAACTGCTTTATGTGATAAGGGTCATGTAACAGATTTCTTGGTCATGATGAGGAAATAGCTTGGAGAAGCTAGTGATGACCAGAAAGATTGAAAGGAAAAGAAGCATGGATGTCAAGCTCGACGAGTTGGTTGGAAGAAAGAGGCATTAAACATCAGGAAGTGTAACTGTTACAGAAAACAAAGAATAGAATTGTGACAGGACACGATCACCTATGTCCTACATTCTGGACATGGCACCTAGAAATAAAGACACCAATGAAAATAGGTCGGAGTGTGATATAATGTTTGAAAGTATAAGGTAAAGAATAAGTTGAGGGAATTATAGGCCCTACTAATCAGATAGTAAGAAGTATGCAGATCTAGACTAGGCATAACATATTAATCTACAGTAAAACCAGAAAGTTTAGAGTAACTGATGAATGCAAGTGGTAATAGATTCACTTTTGCAGTTCAAAAGGGAATGAGGATTATGCTTTAAGATTTCAATAGATTCCTAACTGCATAGATTACAAGGTGCTCTGCTACCCTGAGAAGGCCTAACCATTTTGATGATTGATTAGTTGATGCTATCAGTGAGGAAATGCTATTCTTGAGATGGTGTATCTCATTAGCTCATGAGGTGAAGTTTTGTTTTGCATAAGTAAACAAGTTATGATGAGCTAAAAATCAATGCTTAAAATTAGCTGAAGATCCAACATATGAGGTTTGATAAATAAGTATCCAAACTGTTGCCATAGTAACGAAGCTAAAGTATGTAGAGTGAAGCTACTTGGCAAAAATTGACCTTGAACTCAGTTATGCATGTGCACTAAGTTTTAACATTCTAGCTCACTTCTGCTGTTTACAGCAGTGCTTCGAAGGAAGGTGTGTAGTGTGTGACCATTGCATTGACCATGACAGAGAAAGTTGCGATGACAGTACCTGCTCAGAGGTCTAGGCAAAGTTGCAGAAAGTGTATGAGTTGCACACAAGTGGTTCCAACATTTCCAAGATGGCCGAAAAAATGTCAATATTGATGAACGTTCTTGGAGACCCGCAACCAGCAGAACTGAGAAAAACATCACAAATGTGTGTGCAGCTGTGATGGGAAATCATTGAATCACAATCCGTGAGTTATCAGAGAATTTTCAAATTAGTTATGGTTCAGTTCAATCCATTATCACTGAAGATTTGGGTATGAGACGTGTGTCTGCCAAGTTTGTGCCAAAACTGCTTTCAGTTGACCAAAAAGTTACTCCAGTTTCAGTTGCACAAAATCTCCTTGATTGTGCCAAGAATGATGAAAACATTTTGAAAACTTTGCATAGGCCTCTGAGCAGGTATTGCCAAGCTCTTTGCAAAATTTGATGCAGATTCTCTGCTCAACTTTCTGTCATGGTCAATGCAACAATCACATGCTACACACCTTCCTTCCAAGCACAGCAGAAGTGAGTGAGAACATTAAAACCTAGTGCACATGCACAGCAAAGTTCAAGGTCAATCTGTGCCAAGTAGCTTTACTCTGCATGCTTTAGCTTCGTTACTATGACAACACTCCGAATACTTATTGATCACACCACGTATATTTTAGTGAAATTCTATTCTTTGTTACAGACCATACATTTATAGATTAAATTATACCTGCAGCAGTGGCCATTCGAGGGGCAATTATCAGATACCTATCTAAGTCAAATCAACACTGAAGACTTCTTTTTCACATCAGTCTAGAGCGTATCTATCTATGCCAAAATCATTATGACCTTTTACTTTTTGGACTCTTCCTAGTTTCCTGCTATATTTTAACTTATATTTATACATCTCTCTTCAATATGTTATAAATTGATTTGATACCTTGAGACAACCTGTTCATGCATTTGTTTTGTTATACTTCAGCTTGACTGATATATTGCCTATAGCCAAATTTTATTTTTGGTAGATCCTGCACTCAGTGACAATGTTTTGGTATTTGTTTGGCTCAAGCTCTCATTATATATACCTATCACCTATTTGTCCTTCAACATCTTACCAACCATATATATATATATATATGTATATGTAAAGAGTTTTTGTCAAGAATTCTCAATACAGTTACAATATTTGAAGAAAGATTTTCTTTAATTAAAACTCATTAATTATATTGGTGCAGGCATGGCTGTGTGATAAGAAGTTTGCTTCCTAACTACATGGTTCTGGGTACAGTCCCACTATATGGCACCTTGGGCAAGTGTCTTCTACTTTAGCCTGGAGCTAACCACAGCCTTGTGAGTGGATTTGTCAGATGTAAACTGAAAGACCATCATATATATATGTGTGTGTCTGTGTTCTCTGCTCTTCCCGCCCTTGCTGCTTGACAACTGGTGTTCATGTGTTTCTGTCTCCATAACTTAACTGTTCCACAAAAGAGACTGATAGACTAAGTACTAGGCTTTAAAAATAATAAGTACTGGCATTGAAGTATTCAATTAAAATTCTTCAAGGCAGTGCCCCAGCATGGCTGAAGTTGAATGTCTGAAACAAAGGTGAAAAGATATTAAAAAAATTCTTTAAAAACAAAATAGAGTGTCATTAACCTTTCTGAAGGATAGTTTCTTATTGTGTGTAAGAGTTTTCACTTTTCAGACACATGTTATGGAGTAGTCCATATACAGGAAGTTGTTCTTAGTAGTGGTATTGACTATTTCCAGTTTAGCTTTGGACTTTGAATTCTCATAAAATATTCTTTTGCCTTTCGTAGTTGATCATTTTCTTGCTTTATTTTGCAAAAATTAAATATTTTGATTTTTTTCATTTGCACAAATGTCGGAGTGTTCACTATATGGGACATTTCTAAGAATGTCTCTTTGATTTGTTTTTTATATATCCTTACCTAAGGTATACATTTTGATCCTATTTGGTTGATATCGTTTTCACTGCATTGTGGGCATGCATGCAATAAATGTGAACTTTTTGTTTTGCAACTCATATTTGAATCAACCTTCAATTCTTTTCTATTCTTGAATATTTTGGTTGTTCCTTGCCACATTCATTTCACACATCTTGCAATGAAGACTTCTGCAGTTTGTTACTAATGCTATTTCTTCAACTGATGTGAATTTTGCCTTTGTTAACAGTCTTTTAAGATTTGGCTGTTGATAATTTGTGATTCTTTAATTTTTTTGAGATTTGACACTTGATGTAGAATTGGAAGGTATTGTTTGGCCAAAAGTAAGATATTATGGTTTCTAGGATTGTGGGTGACTACGAATGGAATATTTATGCTTTTGTTTTTGCTTTTGCCCTCATTGTGAGGGCTTCTCCAAAAGAAGAGAATGCCTTGGTAATGGCATGATTTAGTAAGTTTCGTGGGTATTTTTTTCTCTGAAGGAATATTTATACTTCTACAACACACTTCTCACCTTTTTGTGGAGATAGAAAATTCAAAATATTTCCTTTTTTCAAAATAAAGGAAAAAAAGAAACAACTACGAAAGAAGTACCTAAGAAAGAAACAACCATGAAAACCAAAAGAAGAATAATTTATAAGAGTGGTAAAATTGCAAGTAAACCAGAAATATTCAGCTCCGGTTCTAAAACAACTCACTCAACACGGATTACCCCATAACATGTGTGCTTCAAAAGCTGTAAACAGCGAAAGCGCCTACACACAATATGGAAACTTCCATCCAAAAGGTGCGTGTCATTCTGTTTTTTTTTAAAGATTTTGTTTATATCTATATATATAGAGTATGTGTGTGTATGTATATATATATATGTATATATATATATATATACTATATATATATATATATATATATATATACTATATATACTATATATATATACTATATATATACATACATATATATATATATACTATATATATATATATATACTATATATATACATACATATATATATATATATATATATATATACTATATATACTATATATATGTATATATATATATATATATATATATATATATACTATATATATACATATATATACATATATATATGTATATACATATATATATATGTATATACATATATATATATGTATATACATATATATATATGTATATACATATATATATATGTATATACATATATACATATATATGTATATATATATATGTATATATATATATATATATATATATATATATATATATACGTATATATATATATATATATATACGTATATATATATATATATATATATATATATATATATATATATATATATGTATGTATGTATTTATATATATATACGATTTATACATACAGTGTAAATACATATATAAATATACATGTATTTATATATATATAGCATAGATACATATTGTATATATATATATATATATATATATATTTATATACATATATATATTCATATACATATATATTCATATACATACATATATATATTCATATATATACATATGTATATATGCATATATATATACATATATATATATATTCATATATATACATATGTATATATGCATATATATACATATATTTATATATTCATATATACACAGACACATATACACACATATATATATTGATATATATATATGCATATATATATTGATATATATATATATGTATATATGTATTCATATATATATATCTATATATATATATATATTCCTATATATATATATATATTCCTATATATATATATATATTCCTATATATATATATATATTCATATATATATATAAATATATATTCATATATATATATAAATATATATTCATATATATATATATATATATATATATATATATATATATATATATGGTGCAAAGTCCCCTCTCGACACAAAATAACGTGGTGGTGGAACGATATTGTTGACAGGGCTATTAGACAAAAGAAACCAGCTTAGAAGGATTGGAAGAATGGTGGTAGCAGGGAATTGTATCAGATTGCCAGAAGGGAAGCTAGGAGACCGGTTTATTTAGCCAGAGGGGAAGCAGATAAGAAAAAAATTTGCCAATGTTCTGCGCCATGAGGACCAAAGACTTGAGGTATTTCGTGTTGCAAGACAGTGTGTGAGAGAGAATCGTGATGTCGAGGGAGAGAAATGTGTTCGCATGGATGATGGTTCACTTGCACTAAATGAGGCTGCAAAGAAAGAGGTTTTGAGACGCCACTATGAAAGGTTGCTCAATAAAGAGAATAAATAGGAGAAAGAGAGTCTGCCGAATGTCGACCCAACAGAGGGACCAGCTATCCGAGTTGACAGTACATGGTAGATAAAGCAATTAAGAGTATGAAGACAGGGAAGCTACCCCGGCCCATCAGGAATCACTGCAGAGATGCTCAAAATATCTGGCAGTGTCGGCTATAGCCTAGTCACCTGTATTGTTAACCAGGTGATACACAAAGGAGTCATACCCAATGACTGGGGTAGCAGCACCATTGTCAACTGCTACAAAGGTAAAGGTGACGCTTTAGATACAAATAATTACAGAGATATCAAGTTGTTAGATCAGGTAATGAAAGTCACGGAGAGGATCATAGCCCAACTAATTAGGGAGGGAGTCAGTTTGGATGAGATGCAGTTTGGGTTCGTGCCTGCGAAAAGCACCACTGATGCCATATTTCTGGTAAGACAGCTTCAGGAGAAATACCTAGCCAAGGATAAACCTCTGAACCTTGCTTTCGTTGACATGGAGAAAGCCTTTGACAGGGTTCCCTGATCCCTTATCTGGTGGTCAATGAGGAAACTAGGGATAGAAGAATGGTTCGTGAGAGCTGTGTGAGCCATGTACAGAAACACTGTTAGTAAGGTGAGGGTTGGAAATGAGTACAGTGAAGAATTCCGGGTAGAGGCAGGAGTCCACCAAGGTTCTGTCCTCAGCCCCCTCCTATTTATCATAGTCCTCCAAGCGATAACAGAGGAATTCAAGACAGGATGTCCCTGGGAGCTCCTTTGTGCTGATGACCTTGCACTTATTGCTGAGTCACTATCCGAACTAGAGGAGAAGTTTCAGGTGTGGAAGCAAGGACTAGAATCGAAGGGCCTTAGAGTGAACCTAGCTAAAACCAAAGTCCTAATAAGTAGGAAGGTAGACAAAACACAAACCCCTTCAGGTAGATGGCCTTGCTTGATCTGTAGAAAAGGCGTAGGCAGAAACTCTATAAGATGCACCAAGTGCAAGCTATGGACATGTAAGAGGTGCAGCAATATCAAAGGAAGGTTAACTAGGAAGTTAGTTTTTGTATGTAGCAGATGTTCAGGAGCAATAAACACTGTGAATGTGCAGAAAACAACTTCTGCCACATTCCAGGGAGAAAAACTAGACGTAGTTGATAGCTTCCGCTATCTAGGTGAGCAAGTTAGTAGTGGGGGAGGGTGCGCTGAAAGTGTAGCTGCTAGAATAAGAATAGCTTGGGCAAAGTTCAGAGAGCTCTTACCTCTGCAGGTGACAAAGGGTCTCTCTCTCAGAGTAAAAGGCAGACAGTATGACACATGTGTACGAACAGCTATGCTTCATGGCAGTGAAACATGGGCCATGACTGTTGAAGACATACGTAGGCTCGCAAGGAATGAAGCCCGTATGCTCGATGGATGTGTAATGTCAGTGTGCATACTAGATAGAGCGTAAGTACCTTGAGAGAAAAGTTGAACCTAAGAAGCATCAGTTGTGGTGTGCAAGAGAGACGATTGCGCTGATATGGTCATATGGCGAGAATGGATGACGATAGCTGTGTGAAAAAGTGCCACTCCTTAACAGTTGAGGGAACCTGTGGAAGAAGTAGGCCCAGGAAGACCTGGGATGAGGTGGTGAGGCATGACCTTCGAACATTGGGCCTCACTGAGGCGATGACTTCTGACCGAGACCTTTGGAAATATGCTGTGCGTGAGAAGACACGGCAAACCAAGTGAGACCTAAATCCAAGGCCTCCACCAGGGGTGTAGCCAGCCCACTTATGCGTACCTTCCTTCATTGGACACAAAACTCCACTTGCGAAGACCTGTTGAGGCAAGTGAAATCGGAATCGAAATCGAACTAAATTCGACGACTGGCACCCATGCCAACGTCGTCTCCTTCATTGGACACGAAACTCGGCTTGTGAAGACCTGTTGGGGCAAGCGAAAGTGAAATCGTGATGGCACCTGTGCCCAGCGTCGCTTTCCTGGCACGTGTAAAGACATTCGAGTGAGATCGTTGCCAGTGCCGCTGGACTGGCTCCTATGCAGGACACAGAACTCGGCTTGTGAAGACCTGTTGGGGCAAGCGAAAGCGAAATCGTGATGGCACCTGTGCCCAGCATCACCTTCCTGGCACTTGTGCCGGTGGCATGTGTAAAGACATCTGAGCAAGATTGTACCAGTGCCGCTAGACTGGCTCCTGTGCAGGTGGCACGTAAAATACACCATTTTGAGCGTGGCCGTTGCCAGTACCACCTGACTGGCCTTCATGCCGGTGGCACGTAAAAGCACCCACTACACTCTCAGAGTTGTTGGTGTTAGGAAGGGCATTCAGATGTAGAAACTCTGCCAAATCAGATTGGAGCCTGGTGTAGCCATCTGGTTCACCAGTCCTCAGTCAAATCATCCAACCCATGCTAGCATGGAAAGCGGACGTTAAACGCTGATGATGATGATGATGATGATATATATATATATATGTATGCATTCATATACTTCTAATATAGGATGAAATTTTTCCCCAAAAAATTCCATCAAAGTGGCCAGCATATTGGGATACCTTTAAAGGTGCAAATTATAAACAATTATAAACAAGGGCAAAAGAAAAAAAGATGTCTATGCCACTATGCTGAGAATAGACTTTAAATCGTCAATCACCACATTACAATAAACATTCACTATCAATACACATCATGCTAAAATCGAGGAAGGCAAGCGAACAAAATTTTTTTTTTTTAAATTCGTTATTGCTATATTGAATCAATTTCGGGATTAATCCCATGGATCTTTCTCTCTTCACTACAGAAAATGATAAGAAATAAATGAAATACTTACATGCACCCATGGAAAAAAGCATAAGCAAGAGTCATGGGTACACATAAGCACTCAAGTTATATCTAAATGTAAAATCATTTAGCAAGCCTCAGCACACGTGTAACCGGTCACGAACCACAACTTTCAGTGGTCATCTTTCCCGATGTGAATGGTAGTAATTTTTTTTTTTAATTCTGTTAGCTTGACTTCCTTAATTTCAGCACGATGTGTATTCATACTAAGCGTATGTTGTAATGTGGTGATTGACGATTCAAAGCCTATTCCCAGCATATTGGCATAGAAATCTTTTTTCTTTTGCCCTTGTATATAATTGTATATATTCATATATATATATATATATATATATATATATATATATATATATATATATATATAGATAGATAGATATTCATATATATATATATATATATATATATATATATACAGGTATGGACATGTGGTGAGAATGGATGAGGATAGCTGCGTGAAAAAGTGCCACACCCTAACAGTTGAGGGAACCCGTGGAAGAGGTAGGCCCAGGAAGACCTGGGCTGAGGTGGTGAGGCAAGACCTTCGTACATTGGGCCTCACCGAGGCGATGACTACTGACCGAGACCTTTGGAAATGTGCTGTGCGTGAGAAGACCCGGCAAGCCAAGTAAGATCGTTGCCAGTGCCCCTGGACTGGTTCTTGTGCGGGTGGCACATGAGATGCACCATTTTGAGCGTGGCCGTTGTCAGTACCGCCTGACTGGCTCCCGTAGGATTTTCGAGCGAGATCGTTGCCAGTGCCCCTGGACTGGCTTGTGCGGGTGGCACATAAAAGACACCATTTCGAGCGTGGCCGTTTTCGTGCGGGTGACACGTAAAAGCACCCACTACACTCTCTGAGTGGTTGGCGTTAGGAAGGGCATCCAGCTGTAGAAACTCTGCCAAATCAGACTGGAGCCTGGTGTTGCCATCCGGTTTCACCAGTCCTCAGTCAAATCGTCCAACCCATGCTAGCATGGAAAGCGGACGTTAAACGATGATGATGATGATGATGATATATAGATATTCATATATATATTCATACATATATATATATATATATATATATATATATATATATATATATATATATATATATATATATTCATATATATATATATATATATTCATATAGCTGGCTGGCAACGTATTTTTCTGCATTATATGGATAATTTTTCCTGATCACGCTATTTATAGCATTATCACGCGTTTGAGAAATAAATTTATTTCTGTATCTTACAATACATCTCAACGCTTCTAAAAAAGAACAAACTTTGTTTGTTTACTTTCATCGTAAAGTTGAATATATATATATATATATATATATATATATATATATACAGTGGGGGGAAATAAATATTCGGACATGTCAAAATTCTTTATTTATTTAATTTCTAATGAACATAAATGGGATATACCAATACTATATTTGCATACACATGCATAAACTAAGAATATGCAAAAGAAACTAATAAATTATAGTAACTAATGAATTTATATACAATTATAAATATTTAGGGGTGAAAAATGTATTTGTACAGAATAAATTTATGAGTTTCTATGCCACAAAATACTGTTAAAATAATTTTTTTTTTTACTAGAACTTTCTCATTTGTTCCAATAATCTTATCAGTGGTCATTTTTAAGTGTCAAAACGCTAACTTCTTCATTCAGCACTGAGACAACAGTAGTGTCGTAATAATGGCAAAAAGTAAAGAACTCACAAATTCAGTGAAAAACTTAATTATTGAACAGTGGAAAGCAGGTAAAAGTTACAGGAAAATATCAGAGACCCTTTGTATTCCATTTTCTAACATATCTTCATTTATTCAAAGATATAAAAAATCAGGAACTGTTGAAAACAGAATAAGATCCGGTGCACCACGAAAGATTTCCCCTAGATCTTTAAGAAAAATGAAGTGAAGTATCGAAAAAAATGCAATGATCACCAGAAAGGAGTTGCAAGAAGATTTGTTAGCTTCAGGGACTAGTGTTACACTATGAACAATCAGCAATGGACTTCATAGGAATGAACTGAAATCATGCTCTCCTAGAAAAATTCCACTGTTGACTAAAAGCATAGAGATACCCATTTAAAATTTGTTTATGAACATAAAGATAAATCTGATACATTCTGGGAAAATGTTTTTTGGACAGACGAGTCGAAAATTGAATTGTTTGGACGAAATTCACGTAGTCATGTTTGGAGGAAAGATGGTATCACCTATTCACCAAAAAACACAAAAGTTGGAGGTAGCAACATCATTGTGTACTATTCACCAAAAAACACAAAAGTTGGAGGTAGCAACATCATTGTGTAGGGGTGTTTCTCTGCAAATGGCACTGGCAATTTACATGTGATAGATGGTAGAATGAATGCAGAGGTGTACCAAAATATTTTGAACAATAATTTGTGTGGCTCTGTAGCAAAGCTCCAGCTTTGTAAAGAGTGGGTTTTACAACAGGATAACGACCCTAAGCACACGGCGAAGTCTACTAAAAATGGATTGTCAATCACAATATAAAATTATTAGAATGGCCAAGCCAGTCACCTGACTTGAACCCCATTGAAAATTTGTGGCGTTATTTGAAAATTAAAACTCATTCAAGAGTCCCAGTATGCTTTCCAGATTTGAAGAAAATTTGTCAAGAAGAATGGGAAAAAATTCCTAAAGAAACATGTGAGTCATTGATTAAGAACTACAAGAGATTGGTTGAAATGGAACTGAATAATGGTTATGCTACAAAGTATTAAATCAGAATTATCAATTATTTATGTTCTGTACGAATACTTTTTTCACCCCTAAATATTTATATTTGTATATAAATTCATTAGTTACAATAATTTATTAGTTTCTTTTCATATTCTTAGTTTATGTATGTGTATGCAAATATAGTATTGATATATCCCATTATGTTCATTAGAAATTAAATAAATAAAGAATTTTGACATGTACAAATATTTATTTCCCCCCACTGTGTATATATATATATATATATATATATATATATATGTTAATTCTCTAAATGAAGTATTAACAGTAACTGCACGATAAAGTGTAGTATATTGCCACTTAAGTGTGGCTGACCCCTAGGGGTGGATGTTACTGTTGCTTTTAGCCCCAGGAGGACATCTCCTCCAGCTGGCTTATCGACACACAGTCGTGTGTCGATAAGCCAGCTGGAGGAGATGTCCTCCTGGGGCTAAAAGCAACAGTAACATCCACCCCTAGGGGTCAGCCACACTTAAGTGGCAATATACTACACTTTATATATATATATATATATATATATATATATATATATATATATATACATATATATATATATATTCATATATGTATATATATATATATATATATATATATATATTCATATATAAATATAAATATAAATATATATATATATATTCATATATAAATATATATATATATATACATATATATTCATATATATATATATTCATATATAAATATAAATATAAATATATATATATATATTCATATATAAATATATATATATATATACATATATATTCATATATATATATATTCATATATAAATATAAATATAAATATATATATATATATTCATATATAAATATATATATATATATACATATATATTCATATATATATATATTCATATATAAATATATATATATACATATATATTCATATATATATATATATATATATATATATATATATATATATATATTCGTATATAAATATATATATATATATTCATACACAGCTATATATATATATATATATATATATATATATTCATATATATATATATATATATATATATATATATATATATATATATATATATATTCATATATAGATATATATATATATTCATACACAGCTATATATATATATATATATATATATATATATATATATATATATATATATATATATATATATATATACATATATATATATATATATATATATATATATATATATATATATATATATATATATATATATATATATACATATATATATATTCATATAAATATATATATATTCATATACAACTATATATATATTCATATACAACTATACATATATATGTATTCATATATAAATATATATATGTATTCATATATAAATATATATATATATTCATACATAACTATATTTCTATATATTCATATACAAATGTATATATTCACATACAAATATATATATGTGTGTGTGAATAAAAATAAAAATAAAAAATAAGAAATATAAAAAAAGGGTTTTGTATGATCGTGTATAGAGGAATATTTTATTGAATATATATATATATATATAATTCATATGTATATATATTTATATATATATATGTGTATATATATGTATATTCATATATAAATATATGTATATTCATATATATATATATATATGTATTCATATATAAATATATAGATATTCATATATATATATATATATATATATATATATATATATATATATATATATACATATATAAATATATTCATATATATATATATATATATATATATATATATAGATATATATATATATATATATATATATATATATATATATATATAGATATATATATATATATATATATATATATATATACATATATGTATATATATATATATTTAAATATATATATATATATATATTTAAATATATATATATATATATATATATATATAGATATATATATATATATATATATATATATATATACATATATGTATATATATATATATTTAAATATGTATATATATATATACATATATTTATTTATATATGAAAATACACACATATATATATATATGAATATACATATATATTTATATATATATATATATATATATATATATATATATATATATATATATATATATATGCATATTTATATATGAGTGGAATTGTGCCGAATTTTGGCATTGAAAGCTACACCAATGCCAGAACGGGACGACACTGCATAGTGCCAAAGATCCCAGCAATGCCATCGCGCTTCAGGACCAGTTACTGCAACAGCTTGGGATTCAGGGGCCCACAGCTTTTTAATATTCTCCCAAAGAGCCTGAGGAATCTGCACAAAGTAGATGTAGGAGTTTTTAAATCAAAGTTGGACCTCTTCCTATCGAGAGTCCCAGATGAACCTACCTCGCGGCAGGAGGTGCAAATGAGGGTTGCTAAATCAAACTCCATTCTTCACCAAGTGCCACATATTGTAAGAGGCTCCCTGTAATAACAGTGTAGCAACACGGTGGTGTATCAGCATGGCCGCAGCTCTAAGCTGAAACTTATTAAAAAAAAAAAATATATATATATATATATATATATATATATATATATATATATATATATATGCATATATATATATATATATGCATATATATATATATATGAATATATATATATATGCATATTTATATATGAGTATATATACATATATATATATGTTTATATATGAATATATTTATATATGAATATATATAAAGCTGTATAGGGAGAATTCACAAAAACAAACAAAACATGAAGACAGGTGCTGTAGAAAACAAACAGATGTATTAGTATAACGCTCAGGAATTGAAAATGTCTTTAACGTTTCGAGCCTACGCTCTTCCACAGACAGGAACACAGAAAGAAACAAGGAGAGAAAAAAAATGTGTGTAGTGGTCAGTGATCTATCATTGTGAATGCCGGACAGAAGGGTCACACAGGAGAGCTAAATAGAAGGGGAGATAACAAAGTAATAGTGATCCCAAAATGAAGGTGTGCGTGCGTGTAAGATTGTACGTATGTGCATGTGAAAGAGGGCTGGTGATCTTGACGTGTGCATGTGTAAGTGTGAAAATGTGGGAATGGGAATTGGTCAGTGCTGGACTGTGTGTTGTGATGTGATGTATTGTGTGGTATGGTGTAGCGTGGTGTGATGGTGTTGGGAGGTGGTGAAGGCAGGAGTGGGGAAAGCACGGGTGGGGTGTGGGTTAGGATGAGGGTGGGGGTAGAGGTGGTGTATGTGGGTAGGCAGAGGGTGGTGTATGTGGGAGATGGGATGGGTGTAAGAGATGGGATGGGAAGGATAGGGAAGGTGGGGTAGGAATATGTAGGGATTGGGTGGGCTTATGAAGGAGGGTTGACAATAAAGGGGGAAGGGGAAGGAGGGTGTGAGAGAAGAGAGTAGGAGAGAAAGAGAGTAGGGGTGAAGAGAAGTAGGAGTCAGAGCAAGAGAGGAGAGGTGGGTGGGAAGAAGTAGAAGGGAGGGGGAGAGAGGCAAGGAGAGGAGGTTAGATGAAGAGGGGAAGAGAATTGAGCCCATGTGGCACAAAGGAGCGAAGAGAGAAGATTAATCCCTGTTCACGGTGCAAACAGGAGTCCAGATGGCCCCCGTGCAAGGACAATCCAAACACGGACAGGTGTTGCAAAGAGTGGCTGGTAGAGCGGAAATGGTGTGAGACCGGGGTGTCGTTGCCAAGGCGGATGTCTCGGAGGTGTTCCGTGAACTGGTCAGCCAAGCAGCATCCCATTTGTCTGATGTACAGAGAATGGCAGAGAGAGCAGGTGATGCAATAGATGATATTGGTAGAAGTGTAAGTGAAGGAGTTGGTGATGTGATAGGGTCGATGATGGGTGCCAGTGAGGAATGTGGTGTTGGAGAGGTAAGGGCAAGTGCGGCAGCAGGGGAACGAGGCAGGTTGGGAGGTAGGGTTGGAGAAGAAGTTGTGGACCAAGAGGTCTCGTAAGTTGTGGACTCATTTGAAGGAGGGGAGGGGTTGGTTAGGGAAGATGTGTGAAGTGGAGGGGTTGGACTGGAGACGCAGGAAAGCTCGGAGAATGGTGCGTTGGAGAGGTAGAGTGGTGAGGAGGTAGGTGAGCAGAAAAGGGAGGTGGGAGACGGCAGGGCAGGTGCGGGGGAGAGAGCAGATACACGGTCCATGGAACGTGCTCTGGCAAGGGCGGTGTGGATAGTGGTGAGGGGATATCCACGGAGGGTGAAATGGTGAGCCATGAGTTGAGACTGAGTCTCAAAGTCATGGTCATCACTACAGAGCCTGCGTAGACGGAGGAATTGGGAATAGGGGATGGAAAGCTTGGTGTGTTTAGGGTGGGAGGAGGAGAAGTTGCGGTATGAGTGTGAGTCTGTGTGTTTGTAGTGGATGAGGTGGTAAGAGTGGAGTGATGAATGCTGACCGAAATGTCAAGAAAGGAGACAGAGGTATCAGAGATAATGCAGGATGGAAAGATTTGACAAAAGAGAGAAAGGAGTCTAGATGTTCGCCGGAGAGTGAGGTTGCACCGATACAGTCGTCAATATAATGGCCATATATTTCAGGAGTGGGACCAGTGAAACTTGAGAATATTTGGGCCTCAGCATAG
>NC_142938.1:54799055-54806555 GCF_046866305.1 Octopus bimaculoides | reverse complement strand
ATATATATATATATGTACACCATAGATATACATACACATATATATGCATGTATTTGCATATATGAGCATAAATATATTTGTATGTATGGTGTGTATATATATATGTATGTAAATATATGCATATGTTTGTATATTTTATATATGTGTATGCATATATGTGTGTATACAAATATGTATGTATGTATGTATGTATGTATGTGTGTGTGTTTTTGTGTATGTGAATGTTTACATTCTCAGATGTCTTCACATGGATTAGCTCAAATAAAAGACTTTGCTGCTTTGTTGACAATTCTCTGTCAACAAATCACTCTGGACTCAACACTTTCAAAGGGAAGTTTTTGTTCAGTCTAGCATGTAAAAAATGAATTGGCCCATATATATGTATGTATGTGTGGACATATATAGTTATATATTATTTATACACACACATCTCTCCCCCTCTCTCTTTCTCTCTCTCCCACTTGCTTCCCAACCACATTGTTCTGGGTTCAGTCCCTCTGTGCAATACCTTGGGTAAGTATCGTCGATTACAGTCTCGGGACAACCAAAACTTTGTGAGTGGATTTGGTAGACAGAAACTGAAAGAAGCCCATCATATATATGAGTGTGTGTGTGTGTGTGTGTGTGTGTGTATCTGCGTGTGTGTGTGTGTGTATCTGCGTGTGTGTGTGTGTGTGTGTGTGTGTGTGTGTGTGTGTGTGTGTGTGTGTGTGTGTGTGTGTACATGTGTGTATCTTTCTGTCAGTGTTTGTCCTCCCATCACCACTTGACATCCAGTGTTGGTGTGCTTATATCCTTGTAACTTAGCAGTTTGATAAAAGAGACCAATAGAATAAGTACTAGTCTTACAAAATAAGGTCTGGGGTCGATTTGTCAACTAAAACCCTTCAGTATGGTGCTCCAGTATGGGCACAGTCAAATCACTGAAACAAGTAAGAGAATAAAAGAATATATATATAAAAGAATAAATGAATACACACACACATGAGGGGTTGTTAGAAAGTTCTTGGCTTTAAGGGTATCACGAAAAACCTAGTTGGAAGCCCAACCTTCCGAGTTCTTTTACAGGGTTTAGAAAACTTAAGGACCACTGCAATAAGTAGGTAAATCTGAGGGTGGGGGGGTATGTTGAATAAAATCATAATCAACTAATCCTCCTGTATTTTCTTTTACCCAAAGCCAGGTCCTTTAGAGCTACCCTCAAATATATAAAGTAACTTAATAATACAGTACAGCAGCATGAATTCCATTGGTCTAGTTTGACTGAAAACCAGAACTTGTTCACCTTAGCCAATCATCAGGATGGCTTGTGAAATGGTAGTTGAGTTGGGGCAAGGGTGGGTGTACTTGATAGATAATATATTCTGTACTTCTGAAAATTTTGCCTGAAAACTGAAATCAAAGGGAGGAAACATGTTTAGACATAGGTTGTGCCCCTTGAACTACAAATAGAATTTTTTTTATAGGATAGGATTTTGAAATGTTTATGAAGTTTCATATTGGAAGTGTGCTCGCAAATTGGGTTTTGGTGTGTGTTCTGTTAAGCAAGCTAAAAAGGAATATGAGTTGAAGGTTAGTTTATTGAGATTTTGATACTTTTCTAACAGTCATCATGTTGCTTGTGGCATACATTTTAAATAGGTGGAAGTAGAAGGTGGTTGTACCAAACCTAGATGTATGTGATTTTGTGAGCTAATTTAGCATTTATTGTATCTTTTACTTAAACAAAAACAATCTATCCACTTACATACACTTAGTGAACTCATTCTTGTATTTTGTAGCATGTCAGAACTCTTTAATTTAAGTGGAATATGTATTCTTTCCACCAGGCAAAAATCGTATTTTCTCAAAATTTTTATGTATATCCTCTCTTGGCCACATGCTGTTTGTAGTCAGTATTTAGATCATTCATTTTCCGGGTGTGATTAGCTAACACTGCTGTGGTCTTTTTATTAGTGTGTCTGAATGACGACTGATGGTTGTAAAACTTGGTTTTAATGTCACCTCACACATGCCTGTATAACTTTTTTTTACCCATCATTTAGTTCAGTGTGATTGTGGTAAATTCAATTTTGTACATTATCGAATTTACTTTGCATGAATGCTAAGATCAATGTAGAGAAAAAGTTCCTGCCCTTACTAGATAAATATTTCTATGAGAGTCATAGCTACAGAAAAATCATTTGTAGTCTTTCTGTGAAGATAAGCTGCCAATTATCTTAACAAACCCACAGAATTTCCAAATACAGAAATCTAGAAACTTATCTGAGATATCACATTGGCAAATATAAATAAGTTGTGTATGCAGGTGATGAACATGTATAAGTATACTCTTTCAACTTCTTTCTATTCTTATATTCATGGGAATAAGGCAACAGTTGTTTGCTCTCACTAAACAGATCTTTCTTGGTATTATTTTTTCTCTTCACTAAATATTTGTGTAGATAATTTTTGATTGTTACTGCTGTTGGATTTATCTACAATTCAAGATGTCTGGAGAGAAGCCATCAAATAAAACTGAAGACAGTTGAGTGAAAAGAAACCATAAAGGGATACACTGGATACTAAAAAAGCTTGAAAGCTTAATGTGGAAGAATAAAATCAGCTACATTGCCAAAAGATTAAAGCTTATAATATCTGCAGTGGAAACAGGATATGACAACAGAGAGAAAATTAAGTTCTCAAGAAGCTACTCACTTAACTGCTCAGACCTTATTTTTCCAGTAATCTGATGTGATGCTTAAAATGGAACAGTCCTTCAGTGTATGGATGAAGGATCAGAATTGACATAATGTGCTGATGAGCACAATAGAAATTCAAAGGAAAACAAAAGCAAAAGTTTGTATGACGATTTGCAGAAAAAGGAAAGTGACTCATCTAATGAAAATTTCTTTTTGCTAGTAAAGACTGATTTGAAATGTTTAAGAAGCACTTCAATTTATACAACAATAAAATCAATGGAGCTGTCAATGCTGCCACAGAGGCTGCAACTAATTATCCTGAACAACTGAAGATGACTATACATCAGAGCAAATATACAGTGTTGATGAAACTGTACTTTTCTGGAAACACATCCCTGGTAGAACTTATTCCTTGAGAAGAAAACTCAATACCAGGATTTGAAACTTCCAAAAATCATCTTCTGGGAAGAAATACCACCAGTGATATGAAATTAGAGTCCCTACTCATCGGTCTGAAAGTCCAGTGGCTTTCAAGGGTTGCATGAAGTTTAATCTATCTGATTTAGCATTCAAATAAAAAGACATGGATGACAGAGCTTTTTTTGAAGAGTGATTTGAGCAATTTGTATTTGGGATTATATGGAGACAGAAACCCATCAAGTAAATTGCTTCTGTCATTCAAAAGGTACAGCTTTTGTCACACATTTTATCACACAAATTTTGCCTGAAAATTTGTTGAGGGTACATTAATGTCTGTGGAATACTCAGCCACATACTCATTCATTTAGGAAAATAATTCAGTTAATTGAACAACTGAGTCCTCAATGTGGAATGACAGACTACCACTATGTGTGTGTATGTATGAGTGTTTGTATGTGTGTGTGTGTGTGTGTGTGTGTGTGTGTGCGTGCATATTATCAGTTAGTTGTCCATAAACCAGAAGAAACCTCACTCAGTATGAAAAATAGAACAGTTATAATAGAATAAGTAGAGCAAGAGCACACACGAAAACGGAAAGTGTTGCTGAAGAGGTCACAGATGTGTGACAAAAGATTTCTGGACAATGGACATGAGTTAGAATAAGAACATTAACAAATGAGTGAAGAATATATAGTGCATGTGTTTATTTGGCAAAAGAAAAAAAATGACCATTCTGAAATACAACAATAGTTATATTTTTATACATCATCAAACAACATATTACTGGTTATGGAATATAACTGCCCAGAATATTACTGTTAGTTTCATGCTGACTATTGCACTTAGGTAATATAGGCAATTCCTTAGACATGCTGGCTAGTAGCCCATAGCTCTCTTATGGTTGAGGTATATATAGATTCTGGGTGGCTCAGTGTTGGTAAAATGAAATGGAAAAGAATGTGAAGAAATTAAAACATTTTTCTGAGAGGAAAAGAAGAGTTATTTCCCATGGATTAGTATTAGCCATGTTGAAGTAGGTAATTTGTGTGTGTGTGTGTGTGTGTGTGTGATACTCTGATCCAAAACTGGGCATAATCATGTCATCAAAATGAACTTTCCCTTGTGAGAGCAGCATCTAAAAATTTTGCTTTCAGAGTTAAAGAAAGCACCCAGATTGTGCGAATTATTTAGACTGATTCTCCTGTCTACAAAACAGAGTTTGCATCATCTATTTCCTTTCAGATATGGCCCAAACCACTCCAGTCATTTCCTGTTGATGTTGTAAGGCCTGCCTTACATATCAGTCTAATGTTGAAATATTTCACATGTCTTGGATTCTAAAGTAGGATCTGTGATTATCCAATCTGGCTGTAAAGTGGCACTTTGTTGCTCTTACATATTTCTGTATATATGTCACCCTGTTGTTGCTGAATGCCCTTTCTGCTTCATAGACTATGACTTCTGTATTGCATTGACCATTCACTGGGCACTCATTGTATGTCTTACAAACAAGCAATGGTGACAATCAGTAGCATAGATAGCTGTGACCTCTAGGTCTCTTTATACTTGGCAACCTAGGTAAGAAATCCCTGCCAGCCCACTTTGACCTGTATAGAGATAATGCTTTAGTATGAATGGGCAAATTCTGGACAGGACCAGGAAGGATCTGATTTACAGTTTTAATTTCTTACAGCTTAGGGTTACTATAGAGACCAAGTGAACCATAGTTAATTTTTAAATATGGGGAATGAACTAATGCAGGTGCCGCAAAAAATAGCACTCAGTATACCCCATGAAGTGGTTTTCATTTGGAAAGGCGCCAAGCTGTAGAAACCATGCCAAAGTTGACATTTGGGATCTCTTTCCCTTGCTCCCACCTCTAGCTGGGTAGCCATGTATCTCCTCTACAGCAGCACACCTATTTCTGTTGTATTTCTATCTCTCTCTCTCTCTCCCTCTCTCCCTCTCTCTCTCTCTCTCTCTCCCTCTCTCTCTCTCTCTCTCTCTCTCTCTCTCTCTCTCTCTCTCTGGGTAACCACGTATCTTCTCTATAGCAAGACACCTGTTTCTGCCTCTCTATTACATTAACATGAAATAAAATACAATATGTATAAGAAGTGCCTACACATGTTTCAATCTGGTCACTATGTAAACAGTCCTTCGGAATATTCAAGCCATGTTAATAGTTTTAGATGTAAAAATTAACAACTAATATGTAAAATATATAAGCATTAGCTTTTTGAATAAGATAGCCCTGAAGATATCTGGACACTTGATGTTATTTTTTACATCTAAAACTATTAACATGGCACAAATATTCTGAAGCACTGTTTACATAGTGACCAGATTGAAACATGTGTAGGAACTTCTTATACATATTGTATTTTATTTCACGTTAATATATGTTCATTTACATTTTATTTGTATTAAACTATTTGCTGTGTTCATATTGTGATACTAATAAAATAAGTATCCACGATATTTTTTTTCCTTTTTCTTATAGTAATAATTGTATATTAGACTGTTTATTCTTATATATTGAGAGAATTCTCCCAATATATCATTGATAACACCAGTTGATCTCTGGATTTTATTATCCCTAAAAAGGACACTATATCCTCAACTGACTATATATATATATATATCTATATATATCTATATATATATCTATATATATATATATATATATATATCATCATCATCATCATCATCGTTTAACGTCCGCTTTCCATGCTAGCATGGGTTGGACGATTTGACTGAGGACTGGTGAAACCGGATGGCAACACCAGGCTCCAGTCTGATTTGGCAGAGTTTCTACAGCTGGATGCCCTTCCTAACGCCAACCACTCAGAGAGTGTAGTGGGTGCTTTTACGTGTCACCCGCACGAAAACGGCCACGCTCGAAATGGTGTCTTTTATGTGCCACCCGCACAAGCCAGTCCAGGGGCACTGGCAACGATCTCGCTCGAAAATCCTACAGGAGCCAGTCAGGCGGTACTGGCAACGGCCACGCTCAAAATGGTGCATCTCATGTGCCACCCGCACAAGAACCAGTCCAGGGGCACTGGCAACGATCTTACTTGGCTTGCCGGGTCTTCTCACGCACAGCCCATTTCCAAAGGTCTCGATATATATATATATATATATATACATATATATATACTTTATTGTTATTAAAGCTGCAAAAGCATCACAAAAACTGCTACTCAGAGTTTCATATTCCCATTCATCAGACCATTTAGATTGTCCAATGAATGGGAATGTGGCAGTTTTTTGTGATTTTTAAAAATCTTTTTTCAGCTTTAATAATAATGAAGCATATTACTCTACCTCCAGTATTCGAGTACTATTTTTTCCCACCTTGTTTCACATTTATGTGCTCACTTTGGTATATATATATATATGCATGTGTGTGTGTGCACCAGTCCTCAGTCAAATCGTCCAACCCATGCTAGCATGGAAAGCGGACGTTAAACGATGATGATGATGATGATGATGATGATATATATATATATATATGTGATAGGATTGCTTCAATATTCCAGGGGTAGTCTGAAGTATCTAAGCAACCAGGGGATAGTTAAATCCTAAGGCACTCCTGGAGATTACTTGTGTGGGTACCGTGTTTGTTAGAAGGTATCCAGAGGCAGGTAATTTATCGTTTAAACCACAGTTTATAATTATAATTAAGTGGAGAATGGAGAAACAAACATAAGAAGAAGCAAGTCAATTGGGCTAGTTAGCCATTGATTTAATTATGTGGAGATTATATAATCTCCACATAATTAAATCAATGGCTTTGCCTGCATGCATATCTGTGTATCTGTATGTAATCTATATGTATGTATATGTGTGAATATCTACAGGAATTCCTCAATAGAGTTAATTGATCTCTTTAAATTGACATGATAAATAAAATAGGTGTTAACTGAATACAAAAATGAATGTAAAATATTGTGATTTAACACAGTCTATTTTTACAAAATCAGATTTTTAAATATATTTCTCCTAAATTAAATACTTAAAAAACATGTTAATATGGTATGCTTTATAGCCCAGACCAGCCATATATATATATATATATATATATATATATATATATATATATCCCCCACTATTCCTTTTATCTTCATAGCTTTCCTATCCGATCCCCCTCACAATATCTTGACCACCAACTAGCACTCCTTTTTTCATTTTCTCTTCCTTCTTTTCTTTCTTTCTTCCCCTATTCCTTTTGACCAATACCTTTCTCCTCCTTCTAACATACATACCTATTCTTTTCTCTCTATCTACTTACCACTACCTGTACATTCTCAAAATTTCATTCACACCTGAAGACCCTTTTGAATGAACAGCACATGGAATTTATGTCTCCACTCTATCCATTTGTAATATCAAA
>NC_142938.1:54574055-54619055 GCF_046866305.1 Octopus bimaculoides | reverse complement strand
TTATCGTTCTGAATATATGGAGATATATGTGTCTATGTGTATCTATATATATGTAGATATTAAACAAGCCTAACTGTGTTTATTTACATCACTATGCCTCATCTTTCTGTATGTATATATATATATATATATATATATATATATACCTGCACTTGTAATTCATACATATATACATACAAATATACTATAGATCATATATATATATATATATATATATATATATATATATATATATATATATCATCATTATTTAAATATCTAATTTTCTATGCTTGCATGGGTCAGCAGAGTTCTTTCATATGGATTTTCTATGGATAAATGTCCTTTTTGTCACCAATACTTTCTTATTTCAAAGGAAGTTTAAATTTCCTCAAAGCTAGCCACGTTTTCACAGAACTTTGCAAATGAACAACACTGCTTGTAGGCTGGTGGTGCTTGTTTACAACTATCATGTGATGTCAAGACAAAAAGACACAAACACACACAGACATACACATATATATATATATATATATATATATATATATATATCTGTCTATACACAAACACACATATACATATATAATATGAAATATCATCATCATCATCATCATCGTTTAACGTCCGCTTTCCATGCTAGCATGGGTTGGACGATTTGACTGAGGACTGGTGAAACCGGATGGCAACACCAGGCTCCAATCTAAATTTGGCAGAGTTTCTACAGCTGGATGCCCTTCCTAATGCCAACCACTCAGAGATCTATATACACATATACATGCTATTCAACATATATATATACATATACACACACACAAACATATATGTATATGCTTGTGTATGGATGTATGTATGTATATATATATATATATACATAAATTCTACACAACACAAAAATATAAAATTCAGAAGAGTGGTACAACAAGGCACCGATATTTACTGGACAATAGCAATCGATATAAATACGACGCTATTGTATAGCTTCACTGCGTATATACTGGCAAAAATGTGTGTGTGCAACAAACATGAAAAACTTGTCTTACCTTAGGAAGAACATTCGAAAATGGACAACCCAGATTAAGGATGCATTATCCTTAATCTGGGTTGTCCATTTTCGAATGTTCTTCCTAAGGTAAGACAAGTTTTTCATGTTTGTTGCACACACACATTTTTGCCAGTATATACGCAGTGAAGCTATACAATAGCGTCGTATTTATATCGATTGCTATTGTCCAGTAAATATCGGTGCCTTGTTGTACCACTCTTCTGAATTTATATATATATACCCTTATAGGGCTATTTTTTGCTGGAAATTAATACATTTGTATTGAAAAAAATATATATATATATATATATATATATACATAAATGCTACACAACACAAAACCATACAATTGTGTGCACATATATATATATATATATATATAAGGAATGAAAGCAATGAGTGCAAAAACAAAGACAACACAGAAGTGTCTGAAACATCCTCATTCTTTCCCTTCATTTCAATTATTAAACTAATAAAAACATTTTTTAAAACAAACTTGTCTTTCTTGTGTTGCCTCTTTCTATTGGTATATATTGCTTTCATAGTATATTTTTAACAATTACGATTTATATACATATATGTATTACACACACACACACACACACACGTATGTATGAATCTTTGGTACAGTATTACATATATTTGAAGAAATGAATAGGAATGGCATTCTGATAATTTTTCCACTTGAGTACTGCTTATAAATCTTTTGGCATTTACAATAATTTATAAACATCTAATTATTAAAGTGGAAATATGATCAGAAAGCCATTCCTATTTGTTTCTTCTAACACACACACACACACACACACACACACACACACACACACACACACACACACACACATATAAATATACATACATATTTACACACATACATGCATACATATATTTGTAACAAGGTAAACGATACACTGCCCTTTTCTCACTTTAGTGCGATCAGTCAGTTATGTGAAGCCACTAAAGCAGGGATCTTGAATTCTGAAGAACCAACAGAATGAACCAGAAGCTTTGAAGAAATAAATTTAATCCCCTACATGTATTCAGTACATTCCATTTTGGTTGTCTAGAGAAACTAATGTGTGCTAGTCTGTATATATGATACAATACATACATACATACATACATACAAACATATATATATATATATATATATATATATATATATATATATATATGTGTGTTGATATCTATATATTATATACACATATATACATATACATACACACACACACACATAATATATTATGTACAAGTATGATATAGTGTATTCACATATATACATTTTAATTCTAATAATATATGTACATATATTATTATCTGTATTACATATTTTATGTCTACAAGCAAGCAGAAATACTCGATACATGTAGTAGAGTTTATTCTATAAGTATAATATACATAATAGATGTATATATATATATATATATGTATACATACATAGGCACATATATAAGTATATAAATATATATATATATATATTTACACAGACACACACACATATATATGCATATATATGTACTTATGTATATGTACACACTTACATATATATGTGTTCATAAGATGAAATTATGATAAACACAATTTTACATCATTTGTTCCTTACATGTGTTTTACTATTCTGGCTATTTCTAACCTTCACTTGGGAACACTTTATTGCATTATGTTACACAGATCAAATTGCCCTGATGATCTGTTCTGGTTAAGCATCAATATGCACATGGAACATCCAATGCAGAGGTTGCAAATAACCATAATAGTGAAATGTACAAAGAGACAATTGACATATATATATTTGTGTTTATCATGATGTAAATCATAACAAGCAATACTCTTAAGTCCAGTAGTAACCACACCACTATACTGGAAGTAAACACGCAATGATATACTATATGTGTGTGTATATATACATACACACACACACACACACACACACACACACACACATATATATATATATATATATATAGAGAGAGAGAGAGAGAGAGAGAGAAATTATTATTTATATGCAAGTGTATAGGTATGCTGCACATAAGTATGTTATATACATACATACCTATATGTGTGTGTGTGTGTGTGTACGTATTTATATGTGTTCATATACATATATATATGTATGTATGTACTTATGTGTTGGTATATATATATGAATATGCATGCCTCTTCATGTTATACCTAGAGAAACATGCCCCCTCCCCCACATACACAGATGCACACAAGTGCCCACATACATACACACTTACAATATGTACATTTGTGATTTTTATCTTTTCATTCCAAACTGTAATGTAATTTCACTCCATACTCCATTGCTACTCTGAGTTTCCCATGCCTAGCAATGGCAACATTTGACACCCCAAAACCTTGGCACTGAATAAATTAACAATCTCACCTATGCTTATTGAGAAGAATTCTATTTCTCATTTACACCTCCATCCATCCATCCATACGTACATACATACTATCGCACATATTGATATATGAAATTGGCAAAGGAAAAATGGTTAATCCAACCAAAAGACTTGGCTTTGGTGAGACAGGCAGTTCAGTGACATATACAAACAAACCAATATGGTTTTTGAGGCCAACATGTTTATCAGCAGAAGCCATTTCAGTTATATAAGACACCTGAAAAGAGAAAAATGAAAATACATTAGCATGAATATTGAAATAATTGCAGAAGTATGGAAGTTAGGAAAGACATGGAAAACGATTCAAGAATTTGAAGTAAATGAGTCAGTCTAAAATAGTTGTATGGATCTTAACTTCACTACTACAAACAGATAACTGCTTAGGATTTGAAGAGGAACTCAATAGAGTCAATGCCCATCCAATTACATGATATATACAGGATGTTCAGGCTAAATCTGACGACTTTTTATGTCCCCACTTTTTTTTCAGGAACAGATTGATGTTTTGGTGAACACTCAATGACATTAGAAAGCATAAAGATTAAAACTGTTGTTGAAAAAAAGTTAGCTGACATGATGGTCTAGAAGCCATCTGAATATTGGAAATCATTTACCTGTATCGTAATGATTTGTGTTGGATATCAAAATGTTGACATCTTTCACTGTTGTTCAATGCTCTGTGAACATAGCAAAGGCTGAAAGACATGACATAGACAGCTGCCATAAAGACTACAAAGCCATGGCTAGCAGGGAGAGACACAGCAGGCATTCTGAATGTGTCTACATGCAGGAACTCATCCCCTACATCTTTGAATAGGGCCTAGTTCAATTAAGATAGATATATGAAGCTGCTAGAGTTGGCCAAGGTTGCTGCTAGAAAATCATATGTGTGGCAGCAGGATTTGGCTCCTTGCCATATCTCCAAAAAGAATCAGAAGTTGTCATTGGAGTATTTCTACAACTTCTCCAGCCCCAATTTCTAATCTCCTAATTCCTCCAATTGTAATCCCATGGATTACTATGTGTTGGGGAAGGTTGAGAAAGACAGCAATCCTTCTACCAGTAACATGAAGGCTAAGCTGGTGGCCAAGATCAACATGTTCAAAGATCTTCTCAAGGATACAGTGAGGAATGCACACACCAAGTTCTGGAGCCATCTTGAGGGTGTGGTGGAAACTGAGAGTGGTTACTCTGAGTAAAATGTTATCTCCCAGCCATAATCTGCTTTATATTTTTTGATTTTTTAAAATACTTTTATTTTTCAATACCACATTGGATATTCTTTTCCTTTTATGCTAACTGTCAAATTTAGCCTAAACAGCCTGCTTATAATACAAGGACTTAGAAGTTTCTGGTTTGCTTTTAGCTTACATGGGTGGATTGGATGCTAAGCTATAGTCAGGGCAACTAAGCCAGGCGATGAAAAATTCTAATAGAATAATGTGTGTGTGTGTGTGTGTGTGTGTGTGTGTGTGTGTGTGCGTGTGCACGCATGTATGTGTGTGTGTGTAAGAGAGAGACTTGATAAGAATTCACTTGTTCATTGAATTAACATGTAGGTGGCTGGCTATTCCACAGACACATGGACACATGAAGAGAAGAAAAAGCCTGACACAAGGCTGTAGTTTTTGAATTACTGGTACTATCTTTCGGACAGGCTTCCACACAGAGAGAAAACTGCACTCATTTGGTCATGTGATATATATGGATGAGGACAGCTGCATAAAGAGGAGCCAATCTCTAACTGTGGAGAGAACCTGTGGAAGGGGAAAACTGATGCATAGAGGGTAGACTCAGGAAGACGTGGGACAAAGTAGTGAGAAAGGATCTTCAGATGCTGGGCCTCAGTGAGGAGAGGACAAGAGATGAGGACTTTTGGCAATTTGCTGTACTTGAGAAGACATATCACGCTAAGTAAAATCGTAGCAATCCATACATACAGGCATGTCCATTACAGCTGAGTGGACCAGAGCAGCATGAAATGAAATGTTTTGCTCAAGAACACTCAGTCTGGGAATTGAACGCATGATCTAGCAATTGTGAGTGCAGTACCCCAACCACTAGGCCACACACGTATGCCTGTACTTATGTATAGGACTGAGATATCTGGTGCATTGCTGTTCTCAAAAAGACCTGTCTACCACAGCAGAGTTGATATTTGTGCTGGTGCCACATTAAAAGCACCCAGTACATTCTATGGAGTGGTTGGCATTAGGAAGGGCATTCAGCCACAGAAACTATGCCAGAACAGATAAGGGAGCCTGGTGCGACCCCCTGGCCTTACCAGCTCCAGTCAAACCATCCAACTCATGCCAGTATGGAAAATGATGATATAAGCCATTATCATCATAATCTAACATCCAACTTCCATGATGGCATCAGTTGCACAGTTTGACAGAATTCAACAAGCATGAGAATTGCATCAAGCTCCAATGTTTGTTTCAATATGGTTTCTGAAGCTGGATGCTCTTCCAGACACCAACAACTTTGTAAGATGTACTGGATGCTTTTTACGTGACACTTGTCCCAGTGAGGTCACCAAGTAACTTACAAGACAAAGAAATAGCCCACTTGACAAAATGGAGTTGTAGTAGTAAGGGAAATGGTTTTATGTCAGACATTGAGAGGCTAGACTAAGATAGAATGACAGGTACAGGTATCTTGCTATAAAGGCTTCATATGGCTGCCCTACATCATATAAGGGTGGCTGGCAGTAGCAGGAAAGAAGGTAAAGACGGTGACAAGGTGTCACAGAGTATTTGCAAGAAAAAAGAAGGTGAGTACCAGAGAGAATACAGACAAATAGCCAAGAAGAGTGGGTGGAAGGGTAGAATAAGATGGTCATTGGAGTGTAGGTGTGTGATAGAGAGAGAGGGGGAAGAGAGAGAGAACCTACTAAGGGCTACAGATCAAATCTGTAGTTAGGGCAAAGAGTCATCTAGACTTAGGATAACATGGTGTTGGAACAGTGAGGTAGACTGGGCCATAAATGCAAATAGAAAGGCTTGGAAAAAGTGGGAAAATGGATGCAGTAACAAACTATATTATGTAGCAAGAAAGGAAGATAATGACAAGCTTATTTAGCAAGGGCAGAAGCAGAAAGGAAGAGGTTTGCAAATGTTTACAGCATGAGGATCTGAGGAATGAGATGTTTGGTATTGCAAGACAGTGCATCAGAGAGAATCAAGGTGTTGTGGGAGAGTTCTGTGTACAGATGGATAGCAGTATGGTTGCCTAAGTGATTCTGAAAGGAAAGAGGCATGGAAGGGCTACTATGAAAGGTTATTAAATATGGAATATGCACAGATGTTGAGTTCAAGCAAGAAGACTGCGCTGGCATGGACATGTGATGTGTATGAATGAGGACAGCCATTTAAAGAAGTGCTTTTCACAAAATATAACTGGGACTTGTGGGACAGAGAGAGAGACATGGGATGAAGTAGTGAAAGCTGACCTCAGATTCCTGAGCCTGACAGAAGAGATGACTAAAACTGGATTCTCTGGCAATATGAGGTATTCAAAAAGACTCATCTTCCTCAACGAAACTGAGTTGTGGAAGGGTTATATTTCATGCTCTCATCCATGTTACAATGACTCACCTCACTATCAAGTGTTAAACCTGCCCCTCCCCCACTGGCTCCTATGAACAACCCAACCATGTCATCTCCCTCTCTTGTTCATCCTCATCCCAACAACTGTATCATCCTACTACTTCCGTCACTCACCCCCCACAACTATCTCTTCTGCATTCCTCTATCTTCCCTGGCTTATTGTTCTTGTTTGTCCACCCTTCAACTCTATTTTGATAGTCTGTCCTTATCTTCTCATTCTCCTACCTACACAATCTTGCAAACCACTCACCCACTTGTACCTTTCAGGGTGGGGGCCACCTGGGTATCTCATCATCATTATTTATCTCTTGAAGTTCTAACTGATCATTTTCTCTCTCCCCCTTTCCCCTACTAGATGTGAGTAGCTAGGCAGATCCATTAACAAGAACCTACTCTAGCCCCCACTTTCTTTCGCATAGTAATCTCCACATCCATTATTATAAAGTTGACTCCCAACCCAAGGTTTGTAGTCCTGCAAACTGCATGGCAACCTCAATAGTGCTGGTGGCACTAAAAAAAGCACCCAGTCCAAGCTGTAAAAATGGTTGGCATTAGGAAGGGCATCCAACCATAGAAACCATGCCAAAGCTGAGATTGGAGCATAATGCAGCTCTTGGACACATCAGATCTTGTCAAATTGTCCAGTGTTAGCATGGAACATGAACATTAAATGATGATGATGATATATGCATGTGTGTGTGTATGTGTATGTGTGTGTGTGTGTGTGTGTGTGTATGTTTCTGTATTTTTGTTTGTTCCCCATCATCAATTTACAACCAGTGTTTACACCCCTATAACATAGGTAAAAAAGAGACAGGTAAAATAAGTACCAAACTTTAAAAAAGAACTAGGGTCAATTTGCTTGACTAAATCTGTCAAGGTGGAGCCCCAGCATGGCCGTAGTCTAATGACTAAAACAAGTAAAAGGTAAGAGGTAATAAAAACTTTTTTTTTAAATATTTTCATAACACCCTAATTTCTTTCTGTCAGCAGTTTGATAAATGAAGCCAGCTGACCCATGCAAGCATGGAAAAGTGTATATTAAAACAATGATGATGATGATGATGATGATGATGATAATGATGATGATGACGATGATGATGACGATGATGATGACGATGATGATGACGATGATGATGACGACAATGATGATGATGATGATGGCGATGCTGATGAGGACGATATCAATGATGATGATGATGATGATGTTAATTATGATTGACTTCAGATTTTACCAGCAAAAGATACTTCAGATTAAATTTTGATAAGAAAGGATTTCTTACTATGGCACACTGTTGTGAGAATAGAGTCAATTAAGTCAGCCCTAGGATATATTCGGAATTTTTTTTTTTTTCTGACATTGGAGGGATAGTACGTATAGTCAACTCTGGAAGGATCTAAATTCAGATGATAAAGCAACAACTCTAAATACTGAAAGACTGTTTAGTCCAATGATCTCTATTTCTGCCCTTCTGCTCCCACTTCACAGCTTCTTGGATAGTTTTCATCAACCAAAGCTTCAGGTTAAATGAAGCTCTTGGGTTGACATTAGCTTTTCAAAAATGTATCAAATTGGCATCACCTGTTCTTGGGGATCAGGCTTAATCATTCATCCTGCTTAACACTCCCACTTGGCTTTTTGGTGCCTTTACCACTATTCAAACCAAATTTCCAATTTTTAGCTTCTTTCATTTTCAGAGGTCTTGCACTTCTTCCTCAAATAAAGCCAGAGAAATAAATATAAAAATATAAAAAATACAATAAAAAAAACAACCTCATCCTCTCCTTAAATTATTAACTTACTGAGATAACAACTATTCTCAGATAATATTTCCCATTAACTTTACATTTATTATCCCAAAAGGCCATCAGTTGAGCTAGAGTATATCAATATGAATTGATAAATTTTTGATTAAAGTAAAAGTGCATGTTTTTATTGTATTAAGCTGGTTAGTTGCAAACAAGCATAAAAAAGTGGTTTTTGTATTGACTCATACAGGAAGGAGAAAGCTATAACTTAAGAAATAATATTAGTAAAGATTAAATTGCGGGTGGTTGGCTGTGGGGGGTGCCTGTGTGGTGGGTGGGTGCACATATATGTGTGTGTCTGTGTCTGTGTGTACACAGACACACAAAAAAATGTATGCACAATTTAACATCTGATAATTCACTTAATTTTCATTTCTATTTAGATTTAACCCATTAGAAATAATAAAGGGAACCAGACTAAACTTTGAACAAAAGAAATTTGTCCTAAAGTGCTAATGGAAGTTTGAAAACATAAAGTGCAAAAATAGTTTAGGAGGGAGTTTCAAACAGATCTGCCACCATAACTTAACCATCACTCAAATCAGAGATATTTTGAAGCAAATGGAATTATTCAGAATGTCCACAAGAGAAATTCCAGAAGACCAAGAACATCAACAAACCCCACAAAGCAAGGAAGGGTGGTAGAAATGTATTGACAAAATTCAAGACAATCTATGCTGCAAATGAGCCATGAGATAGGAACTTCAAAATGAAGCATCCATCGTATTTTAAAGTGCTGTCATTGGAAAGGTTATATTCCAAGAATAGTCAATGCTCTCAATGAAGATGATCTGGACTGAAGAGTGGAGTTTTGTAAGTGGTACTTGGTAACATATGTAAAACGTGCACACTTTGTAACATAGATTGTTTGGCATAATTAAGATACATTGAAACTAAATGACTCAACTGCTACAATTGCACCTATTGGAGATCTGAGGATACTACTATGGAGGAACATCATATTAATTGACCAGCAATTACAGTATGATGCAACTTATCATTGCTACACATTATCAGTAGTGCCTGGAACAGTCGTCACTTTGAAAACAAGCATTCATAAAAATAAATAAAATTTGTGTGTAGATCTTTTAACTTTTGAAAATGAAATGTGTTTCAATAAGCACTAACTTTATAATCATTCTATATGTGTATACATTTTCTGTATATACACTCTCTCTCTCTCTCTCTCTCTCTCTCTCTATATATATATATATATATATATATATATATATATATATAAAAACAATAGTAAATGAGTATATGCATATATACGTACAGGTATGTGCATACCGACATCCACCTGTATGTATAGGTGCATATCTGGGTACAGGACATTGCAAACAAACGTAGACGAGAACACACAAGCCACATAGAGAACATTCTCCTTCATCAGCCACCCACGTTTTAACACCGGCGTTTCGACGATATACACACATATATATATGTGTATGTATATATATATCATCATCATCATCTGTTGTCCATGCTGGCATGGGCTGGACAGTTTGACTGGGCTGGCACGCAGGAAGGCTGCACCAGACTCCAGTCTGATTTGGCATGGTTTTTCTATGCCCTTCCTAACACCAACCACTCCAAGAGTGTAATGGGTGCTTTTACATATCTATATATATATACATGTGTGTGTGTGTGTACCAATCTGCCAGAAGGGAAGCTAGGCGACAGGTTTATTTAGCCAGAGGGGAAGCAGATAAGAAAAGATTTGCCAATGTTCTGCGCCGTGAAGACCAAAGACTCGAGGTATTTCGTGTTGCAAGACAGTGTAGGAGAGAGAATAGTGATGTTGTAGGAGAGAAATGTGTTCGCATGGATGATGGTACGCTTGCACTAAATGAGGCTGCAAAGAAAGAGGTCTGGAGATGCCACTATGATAGATTGCTTAATAAAGAGAATGAATGGGAGAAAGAGAGCCTGCCGTATGTCGACCCAACAGAGGGACCAGCTATCTGAGTTGACAGTACCAGGGTAGATAAAGCAATTAAGAGTATGAAGAAAAGGAAAGCCCCCGACCCATCAGGAATCACTGCAGAGATGCTCAAAATATCTGGCAGTGTTGGCTACAGCCTAGTCACCCGTATTACGAACCAGGTGATACACGAAGGAGTCATACCCAATGACTGGTGTAGCAGCACCATAGTAAACTGCTACAAAGGTAAAGGTGACGCTTTAGATACTAATAATTACAGAGGCATCAAGCTGTTAGATCAGGTTATGAAAGTTACGGAGAGGGTCATAGCCCAACTAATTAGGGAGCGAATCAATTTAGATGAGATGCAGTTTGGGTTCCTGCCAGGTAAAAGCACCACTGATGCCATATTTCTAGTGAGACAGTTGCAGGAGAAATATCTAGCCAAGGATAAACCTCTGTACCTGGCCTTCGTTGACATGGAGAAAGCCTTTGACAGGGTCCCCCGATCCCTTATCTGGTGGTCAATGAGGAAACTTGGGATAGAAGAATGGTTAGTGAGAGCTGTGCGAGCCATGTACAGAGATGCTGTCAGTAAGGTGAGGGTTGGAAATGAGTACAGTAATGAATTCCGGGTAGAGGTAGGGGTCCACCAAGGTTCCGTCCTCAGCCCCCTCCTATTTATCATAGTCCTCCAGGCGATCACAGAGGAATTCAAGACAGGTTGCCCCTGGGAGCTCCTCTATGCTGATGACCTTGCACTAATTGCACAGTCACTATCAGAACTAGAGGAGAAGTTTAAGGTGTGGAAGCAAAGACTAGAATCGAAGGGCCTTAGAGTCAACCTAGCAAAAACCAAAATCCTAATAAGTAGGAAGGTAGATAAAACACAAACCCCTTCAGGTAGATGGCCCTGCTCAGTATGCAGTAAAGGAGTAGGTAGTAACTCTATAAGATGTACCCGGTGCAAGCTATGGACACATAAGAGGTGCAGCAATATCAAAGGCAGATTAACTACGAAGTTAGTTTTTGTATGTGACAGATGTTCAGGTGCAATAAACACTGTAAACAAACAGGAAACAACTTCTATCTCATTCCAGGGAGAAAAACTAGAGGTAGTCGATAGCTTCCGCTATCTGGATGACCAAGTTAGTAGTGGAGGTGGGTGCGCTGAAAGTGTAACTGCTACAATAAGAATAGCCTGGGCCAAGTTTAGAGACCTCTTACCTCTGCTGGCGACAAAGGGACTCTCACTCAGAGTAAAATGCAGACTGTATGACGCATGTGTACGAACAGCCATGCTACATGGCAGTGAAACATGGGCTGTGACTGCTGAGGACATGCGTAAGCTCGCAAGGAATGAAGCCAGTATGCTCCGCTGGATGTGTAATGTAAATGTGCATACCCGTCAGAGTGTAAGTATCTTGAGAGAAAAGCTGAACATAAGAAGCATCAGTAGTGGTGTGCAAGAGAGACGATTGCACTGGTTTGGACATGTGGTGAGAATGAATGAGGATAGCTGCGTGAAAAAGTGCCACTCCCTAACAGTTGAGGGAACCCGTGGAAGAGGTAGGCCCAGCAAGACCTGGGCTGAGGTGGTGAGGCAAGACCTTCGAACATTGGGCCTCACCGAGGCGATGACTACTGACCAAGACCTTTGGAAATGTGCTGTGCGTGAGAAGACCCGGCAAGCCAAGTGAGATCGTTGCCAGGGCCCCTGGACTGGCTCTTGTGCGGGTGGCACATAAGATGTACCATCCTGAGCGTGACCGTTGCCAGTACCGCCTGACTGTGGCACATAAAAGACACCATTTTGAGCGTGGCCGTTTTCGTGCGGGTAACACATAAAAGCACCCACTACACTCTCTGAGTGGTTGGCGTTAGGAAGGGCATCCAGCTGTAGAAACTCTGCCAAATTAGATTGGAGCCTGGTGTTGCCATCCGGTTTCACCAGTCCTCAGTCAAATTGTCCAACCCATGCTAGCATGGAAAGCGGACGTTAAACGATGATGATGATGATGATATATATGTATGTATCAACTGGCATATAGTAGTTCCCAAGAACAAGAACAACTGGTTTTAAACTCCTCTGTTATCACCTGGAAGACTGTGACAGAGAGGAGGGGACGAGGAACTGAGCACTGGTGAAATCTTATATGTACTCTCTCAAGTCGTTGTACTCATGGCTGACTCTCGCCTTACCAAGAGTACCCCTGTACATGGCTCGTATGGTTCTCACAAACCACGTCTCCTTCAAACTTTCTCAGAGACCACCAGATCACAGAGTGAGGGACTATGTTGAAAGCTTTCTTCAGGTTGATGTATGCAAAAAACAAGGGTTTACTTTTAGCTAAATATTTCTATTGCAGTTACCTTACTAGAAAGAGAGCATCAACAGCACTTCTCCCCAGTACAAAACCAAACAGCATCTCATCTAGTCTAATTCTGTTCCTAATGAATTGAGCTATAACTCTCTTCATAACTTTCATGACCTGTTCCATAATTTTTATACCTCTGTAATTACTCTTCCCTAAGGCATCTCTTTGACCTTTGTAGTGTTTTGTTGTAACATAGCCAGACAATTCACTAGGTATGACACCTGCCTGTACAACCTGATTAACTATACAGTTGACTAGACAGTATCCTACTCCACCAGATATTTTAAGTATCTTGGCAGTGATTCTTGATGGACTAGAGGCTTTTCTTGTCTTCATATCCTTGATTGTTTTATCTATCATACTGCTATCATCTAGGAATGGTCAGTCTTTCTGTTAGCCTGGAATCAAATGGCCTTAAAGTTAACTTAGCAAAGACCAAAATTCTAGTAAGCAAGAAAACAGAAAGAACCAACTCTCTTCTTGTCAGGTAAATGGCTCTGTTAGGAAAGGTGCAGATAGGAATTCCATACAGTGTACTCTGTGCAAACTATGGGTACATATGAGGTACAGTGGAATTACAGGAGAGTTAACAGAGAAATTAGACTCCAGCATCCTGGAGATGACAAACGACTAAGATGATTGGTAATTTGCTGTGCTTGAGAAGACCCATCTGCTATGACAAAAGTGAAGTCCTGCACCCAATCTTCTCATGTCAAGCATTCCCTCACACTCATTCCTTTTTCACTCTTCTGGCTCAGATACAACTCAGCTGCAGCGATCATTTGAGAGCAGAATTGGCACATATTTCATCGTCATCTTTTGTGCTGCTATTTAACTCCTCCACCCCTGGAACCACTTCTGTTTAAACTTCATTCTTCATTATTGTTCTTTCTCTCACTATTTTCTGCCCTCTTTTGTGCTTTCAGTAATTTCTCCCTCTCCTCTGAGTGACATTTTAAGGACTGCATTACTGCACCTTTAACACTCTCTCATATCTGCAATTGATGCCGCCTCCAGCTTTGTGACCCTATCACTATAACTACCCTTATGTACCTCTGACCCCACCATCTTTGCCACAGTTTATCACCCTCCCACTCTTCTCTCAAACCCTGCACACCTTCTCCCTAATTAAATTATTTTCTGGTGTTGATCCCTACCTATTATCTTGACTTAGTGACTCCTTTTCTATCTTCCACAAATAATCAGCCAGGGTAGGGATGCCCTTGAATACTATCCTAATGCCATATGAACTACAGATCTGAATTTATCCATCATGTTTCTAATGCAGAGTTCCTCAGGGTAGAGTATGACAATACTTTGCTCCTGAAGACTGCTTAGAGATACTAGACATATGATTAAAACCTGCCTAGACCAAATCTCCAATGTATGAAACTATGAGTAGCTCATAACTATATATTGTGCACATTAAACAATATTTATCTTTCACCAGATGCAGTACTTTTTTGTTGATCTTACCATAACAGAAAAGTAAAGTATACACACAGACGCACACAAACTATGTCCATTCATGGACCACAAAGAGGTTGAGAAATACTCCTCTAATGTAAAGTAGACAGAGTATGACAGTTTGTTGACTAATGCTCTCCATCTTTATATCTCTACTCTTATAAAATAGTCATTACTCTGATGGGTCCAACTAACCCTGATATCTCTTGATGGTATGTACCAAGGTCACCACTTATGAGTCTTGCTTGATGTTGTGGGCAGCATATGATACCTTTTCTTTACCCTATATCAATGATGGAAATCATCCATTGTCTTGTCCAGTGAATGAACAGATGTCATAAATCTTGTGTACAAGTTATTAGCACATCCAGGAAGGCCAGTTTATCAGAAGTTTTTTAGTGTTTCCTGTTGTGAACTGTATTGAAGACTTCATTGAGTTTACATGGTCCAGCAGTAATTGTGCTTTGTCTTGGTGAGACCTAAGTATGATGGTGTCATCTATATATTTCAGTTGTATGGTTGACTTAATTATGTTATTTACAAAGCCATCTTCTTATGTATCATGAATATATCAGTATCCCAGTAGGTAACCTGATGGAAATATTGACCTTCTGTGTACAAATAATATTTTTTCAATTAAGGTTTGATCTACATTGGCAAGAATGAGGTTTTGTTATAGGTTTGTTGTTATCCCCAGAGATAGCTAACATATGTATGGAAATACTACTGGGTCATGGAACTCAATGAGAAGTTAAAAAAAAACAATGAACTGGCCTCCTGGGATGTACTAATAACTTGCATTGAATGCAGATTCAAGACAATGCTATATCACAAACCTACATTCATTGGGCATTGCCTGAACTTTTGATTCCCACCATCCATATGGCATAAGAAAAAAAACTGTCTGTGGCCTACATCATCAGGTAAAAGTCATAAGTGGTAACCTAGATATATACCAAGAAATGGTATCAAGATTAGAAGGACCATGATAATAACAATTACTCTATAAGTATCATGTCAGCTTCCAAAAGCAAATCAACAAAAATCAAGAACATTAATGAAAAAGCTGCCATGATCTGTCTAATTTATATTAGAGGCTTGACAGAAAAAATTAAGAAGTTTTACAGTTTATACAGCATCAGGACAGTATTCAGGTGCAGGCCTGCTCTTTTGGGGTATCCATCTTGGAAAAAAAGCCTCCATCAGGAGATCATGAACAAGAACTGTGCGTTGCATGTTATTCCATGTATTTGTAGGAGAAAATAAAAAGGGAAGACCAATCACCTACTGAAAGTAAGGCTGAAGGAATTTTGTAAAGTTGTAAACAGAGAAATCAGACATGATTGACTATTTGAGAAAGAGAAGTCACCAACATCTGTGAAACAGTCAAGATAAAAAGACAGGGATAACAGAGAAATAAGAGAATTTAAAGATTCAGCACATATATGGGGCTCTGGTAAGGTCTTTGGTAGACCTAACATGGAGATTAACACCATATAAGAGGGTTTAACTCTTTAGCATTCAGATTACTTTATCAAAAGTAATACTTTTTTAGCTTGTAACTTCAAGATTTCAAAGATGTGATTGTTTATTTTTAGAATGACATTGCAAGATAGGAGTGAGAGGCCAGATCTGGCCAGTTTGAATATAAAGCAGATAAAATATTTGGGCTAGATGCAGGTGATTTAAATGCTAAAGGGTTAATTAAGAGAAGCACTAAGTCTAAGACCATAAGAAAATGTGAGGTTTAAAGTTCTAATTTCCATTAAGTAATTGCCCTTCTAGTTAATACCAAAGTGAAATATAAACATTAGATGTTAAAAGTGTTAAGTGTAGAAGTTTAGTTGGTAAGCAGGAATCTAGTTCTTGGGTCAGTGAATCTAAATACATCCTGATTAAAGTGGAATGAGCAAGTGACATTACAAGAGAGAATAGCTAATATGAGAATACAGAAAGAGAACAATCTAATCCATGAACTAAATATAAGGTTTGGTTTGAAATTCTGAGAATGTTACCAAATAGAACAAGCACTGAAGAAAGCAGGAGATAACAGGTGGAGCATTGTTACTATAACAATCACAATGTGGACATTGTCCAAATATATCAGTTATGATAATATCATCTAGAAACCTCAGTAAAAATATTGACAAACTTAATAATATCAGGAAAAAAGGATAGGTGAAGAGGCTTAACATGAGTTCAGCTAGCCTATCAAATGGTATCACTGAGCACCCACTTAAGAACACAACAACAAAAACAAACATATGAAACAAGAGTTGAAAGATGAGGAGTGTATCATTTTATGAGGTGTGATTGAACTCTTTGAAAAACACACATCATAAGCAGCAGCAGCAGAAGCAGCAGCATTTAATGTCCATGTTTCCATGTTTAAATGGGTCATACTGATTTTGTTGAGGCAGATTTTCTACAGCTGGATGCTCTTCCTGTTTCCAAGCAAAGTAATAGTTCTTCATGGCCCGACATGTTTTTTCACAGAAGACTGGAAATGAACAACCTGTATGATGATGATGATGATGCTTGTTACACTCATCCCATAATGTCTAGATAAGAGCACATACAAATACAGACACTCATAAATATATAAATATATATATATATATATATATATATCAAACAAACTGGCACTCTGTCAGCTACAATGATGAGGGTTCCAATTGATCCAATCAACAGAACAACCTGCTTGTGAAATTAATATGCAAGTGGCTGACCACTCCACAGACACACATACCCTTAACATAATTCTCAGGGAGATTCAGTGAGACACAGAATGTGACAAGGCTGACCCTTTGAAATACAAGTACTACTTATTTTTGCCAGCTGAGTGAACTGGAGCAACATAAAATAAAGTGTCTTGCTCAAGGACACCACACACTGCTGGGAATTGAATTCACAACTTTATGATTGTGAGCTGAATACCCTAACCACTAAGCTACACCACACCATCACACACACACACAAATAACATAAATAAGGCTTCTTTTAGTCTTTCATCTTCCAAATCCAATCACAAGGTCAGCCCAGTGCAATCGTTGAAGACACTTGCGTAAAGTGCCATGCAGTGGGACTGAACTCAAAACTACATGGTTGGAAAGCAAGTTTCTTAACCACAGAGCCATTCTTGTGTACTACTGGACAGTCCACTTTAACAAAGACCAAGAGAAGAAACAAAAGTTTAATAATGCCAACAATGACAAGGAGTGTCATCTTTATTGAACTTGAAAAAGTTAAATCACTTCACATTTCAACAGTTATGCTTTTGTTATCCAAGAACAAGAGACAGCTGGAAAATATCTGTTGAACAAAGGATATAGTGGAACCAATATATGACTGAAAATGTTTACATCACATATCTATAGAAGACATTCCACATGTGATCAGCAGCTACTTGGAAATGCTATTGTGATATTAACCTTCAAATGCTGTCATGACCATGACATTATTAAAATAATTACATAATAAATACCACCTGGAGGAAGACTTGCTCTGAGATAAAAATAGAAACGTTTCTGTAATTGTTGAGGGAACATTTCCGTCAAACCATCAACTAAATGCAAACACAACAAATCTGATGTAATTGTTTTGGACAGAGAAAACAAAAATTATGGAACGTTGAGGGTGTGAGTGAACATCTCAATGAAATTAGCAAAAACGAGATAATAAAATTCTCCTTGAAACCAACAATTATAACCATTAATATTTGTACCTGTTGTTGTTTAACATCAAGCTGGTCCAATAAAGCAGACCTATGATTATTCTGACCATGGCCACCACATTTTATTTCCTTTAGACATTTGATTATGAGACATAGTTGATTGAAGCAATCAAAATATGTTATTGGTAATATTGTATATCAATCCCAAAAGGATGAAGGTGAAGCTGAGCTTGATGGACTCTAAATACACAAGGAACTGTTGACTAAATACTAGGAAACATTTCATTCAGTTACTGTTTGACATTAATTAATAACTAGCAGGAACCATAGAAAACTTTCTTATTTTCTGTTTTGATGTGTAAATTTATACATCATCATTTAGTGACCATGTTTCACGGTAGCATAGGTTGGATAGTTTGACAAGATCTGAAGGATTGTACTCCAGTGTCTGCTTTGACATGGTTTCTATGGCTGGATACTCTTTCTAATGCAAAACATTTTACAGTGTGTACTGGGTGCTTTTTACATGTCATCGATACTAGTGAGGTTACCATGCAGATAGTAAGATTATTGTAACAGTGATTCGAAACCAAACTGCTAGGTAACTGATCATGCATCATAACTGAACCACAGTAGTTTCACATGATTGATCTATTAAGCAACTGATCAGTGTCAAGCCATCACATGATTCAATCTTCTAGAATTTTCTCCTTGTACCCTATATAAGAGCTATTTTTGGCACTTAAACTTTTTGCAGAGCATTGAGGCCAGCCAACTCATTCATATGTCTCACCTCTTGCCAGGTAGAATGTTGATGTAGCTGCATAATGTGTCTCCATTCTCACCTCAAATATAACATGATTGTTTCCAGTTATGTTGAGCCAGCCTCATGTTGCTATTTCAGTAAGCTTGCCGTAAATTCTAAGCATTATATCTTTTCTAGTATGTAATTATTTGTTGTTATTTGTAAAAGACCAACACAGTTAAAACTCTGTATGAAATAAAATCTCTTAAACGTTCACAAATGATGTCAGTTTGTTCTTCGCACAGCCCAAGAAACACATTTTCATTCATCAGCTCAACCAATCATCACCTCAGACGAGCCAACAAACACTCGCAACACTGTCAACCACAAGGGGGGGGGGGGCAACTTTATGCTAGGAGATAAGGAACAGAGAGGGATAAAATATGAGAGGAAAGGGTCAAAGCAGAACAGGCTTCTTGGTGTAGAGGAGCTACATGACTACTCACATCTTAGAAGAAAAGGAAAGCATGATCTGGTGAAGCTGGAATATTTTTTTTTATTATAAGATTGCAGTTATGTCTCCAATTTTGAAACAAACTCAGCAAGGTATTTTGTCTGGAACTCTGTGATGATGATGATGATGGTGATGGTGATTAAAATCTAACATGACATAAAAATATACAAATATGAAGATTTACAACTTGAGCTATCAAGCATCTGAATAATAAAAATTCAAATATTGGTTGCAGTTGGAGTCTCTTGGTAATTCTGAAGTGGAACTGGAAGTCAATAATATATACTGTATTTACTTGTGTATGAGTAATACCCCTAATTAAGTGTTAAATCTTGGTACAAAAGTTTTCCCTTCATAGTTTTAGCTTTGCCCTGTACATAAGTCAGACCCCATTCTTTTTTAGTTAAAATCAAGTATGAATAGTCAGGCTTATAAATGAGTAAATACAAAAGATTACCTTCCTGGATATGGCTTATATATGGAAAGTAGTGGTGAAACCAACCAGGTGAGAGTCATAATGTGACACCAGAGTCAATAAGAAACATAGGTTTAATCAGTGGAAAATAAATAAAAAAAGAACAATAATATCTTATTGTTTTGCTTCTTTTCGCCTGTTATTACTGTTATGTCAGATTATTAGAAACAATGAAAAAAATCTTATACTTGCCTTCAAAATGGAAATGCTTCCTATGCTTTCTCAAATGGTAAGTCCAGGCAGATTTGATCTAACATTACATAGATCAATCAACAGTTAGGTTTATTGTGAGAGATGTCCATCTTATCTTTGGTAGGCACTTCCAGTTCTATATTATAGGCTTTACCTACTTCACTAGAACCTATTTCAACTTTTAATATCTCTTCTTCCTCCTCCTCCGTCTCCTGACCTCTCAGCTGGGTTCTATGCCCAACGAGAGGAGACTCAATATTGCCACTACATTCAGCAGTGAAAAGTTTACTTTTTGTCTGTTCTTTACCATCAGGTTTTACAGCTTCATCTCTGCTGTGACTACCTTCAAGTGAATCTGGTCCTAATTTACTACATTCTACAGTTTGCAGTGGACATGCAGTATTATCATCAAACTGCTCCCATTTTTTCACAGAACATTTTGGTGCAGACGATGAAGGAGGAACTAAAGATGGATTTGAAGTTGGTAAGGTGGTAGTGATGGAGGTGGTTGTGGGAGTAGAAGCAGTAGGAGCAGCAGATTTCACAAGTGGACTCGTACCTGCAGGTAATTTCGATACAAGAACCAGTTTGGATACAGGTGATCCGGCAGCAGCTTTGCAGGGAGACTGACTGGGTGAAAGAGTTGGGGGAATAAAAATTCGACGAGGAGACTGTCCAATGGAACCATCACTTTGTAAAACTATAGCTTCCTTCGTATGTCGAAACAAACGATCCTCATTAAAGTCAAAGGCATTTTCTTTGGAAGTACCAACACCACGAGGACTTTTTATTGGCTTTCCAAACTGTTCAGAAGGCAAAACTATTTTCAGTTTTTCCAAATTAGGAGATACTTCTGGGGAACTAAGATGTGTATATTCGTCTAAAGTCACAACACTGAGAGGTGTAGCACTACGTGGTCTGTTGATAGGAGTGGTTTTTACTTGCAGTCGCTGTAATCTTCGTTCATAAGCTTTGCGTTTAGAATTGAAAGAGGTGGGTTCTGTAAAGTTATCAAACTGTTGACCAATATCATCAACTTCTTTCAATGCATTACCTTTAAGAGAATCCCGACCAGCAGCGAAAGATGAGTAGATATTTTCGGTCGTTAGGCTTTCTGCAGCACTTAGATCACTTTCTGATGAACTAGAGTCATCGAGTAAGTTTACTTTTTCTACAGCACTTAAATCTTTTAACTTGGGTCCAGAGCCTGGCTCTGTTGCTACTGGAGTAGCTGTACCATCTTCAGTTGTATCAAAGTTAACAAAATCAACGTCTGCGGCACCTTCTGTTGCAGAAGGTAATGTGACTGATTCCTGTTGATCTTTAGTTACATCATGTAAATTATCAGTTTTACATGATGCAAACGAAGATGGTGAGTCCAAGCATCCTGGAGATATCCCTCTATACGTCCTGCTGTCCGCATCATCGTCAGACGAAGGTGCATCAACAAGCTGATGGTTTACAACCTCAGATTGTTTAGAAACCACTTCACTGTCCTTTTCTCCATCTAAGTCCGATGCGTTTGTTTTGCGACCAAAAAACGTTTTTTTCTTTTGCCTACTCTCTTTAGCTGGCGATGGAGATAATGTTTTACTTGCAGCATTTTTTATTTTCTGTTTCTTTTTTGATTTACTGCCTTTGCTGACATTTACGGGAACTGATTCTTTTGAGGACTTAGAGTTTGGTGAATTACTTTGGCATACATCAGCATTTCGAGAACAGTCGTCCGATGTAACATCACTGGAAGCAGCTATGTGGGATTCTTTATACAAACACGAACTAACTATAGGTAGTTTATTATGGATCGTTACAGTACTTGTAGTAGTTTCAGCTGTGCTTATTTTGCTCGCAGCTGCAGGAATAGAACATACTGTATGAACGAGTTCGTTTGAGGCGGCTTCTTTTGTGTGAGTGTTAGTGGTGACTGAAAGAGAGGTTTTTGAAGTAGTACCTACAATAGAAGCATGTGGCAGATCGCTGTTATTGACTACCTCAGTGTTTGCAGAAGCTGTGTCTTTGCTGTTTGTCACTTCTTCGTCAGAAAGGTCAACGGTGTCAAAAGTAGCTAAGGGAGCAGATCCGATCTCTCCTTGCCTGTCTAAAGGAGGACGATTGGCCTGTTGTGAATCAGACTGCACAGACGAAGGGTCCGTGTCATGCTTACCACCATCATCTAAATCCCGGACGCCACTTTTGTTATTATCACTGCTACCACCAACATTTAAACTAACACTTTCACAATCACTTGCACTATAACTACCACTTTTATTACTCGTTTTACCTTTGTTTTTCGAACCCTGCACTGATGTCGATGCTGACGAAGAAGTTGATGTTGGGGTAGATGTAGCTTTGGATTTGTGCATACCCTTAGCTGTTGACGTGACTTAAACTAGATGTCTTTTAATATAACTGAATCATTCTTTTCCTTAGAGGTCAATGATAAAATATACAAACGTATATATTATTATTATTAAATATTCCTCCACCTATAAGACATCTATTTTTACTACAGAAAAGGCTTAGATATATGATAGCTAGATAGATAGATAGATAGACAGATAGATAGAGAGATAGATAGATAGATAGATAGGTGTGTGTGTGTATGAGAGAGAAAGAGTTATGGAGACGTATAATAATAATTTCTATAAATGTGCTTGTTTTGTGTCTATAGTCTGAAAGATTGCGGACTTATATGAAAAATCAGACTTACAATCTTCTAAAGATGGTTGAAATGTTTCAAAAGACACAGTAACCACTATGTTCGCAATCCTGTAAAAGCGAACGGGAAGATGCGTCAATAGTTTTATATTTTTCTCTCCTTTTTCATGATATTTTCTCGTTAGTTTTGAGCTGTTTTCATTTATAATGTTGCCTTAAGAAAACAGTTTTTATCACGTGTGTTGTCCATTTCTTGTTTTTTTCATTGTATTTCCTCCCTTGGTCGCCAGTTTGGTATAACTTTCATCTTGTTTATCTTGCTGCTGCCTCACAGAACTCCATCCTGGCCTGATCATCTCGACGTATATCCTTGCTTTCATCAAACAGAGCAGGCGTCTTTACTTGTTCGCTGTTAACATATACACACACATATACACACACTCACATTCACGCACTACACTCACACACACATATGCGTACACTCAAAGAGAGAGAGAGAGAGATTGATTTATTCCATGCATCCCCCATTTCTCCAACTGATGTGGATAACCTCCACGGATGGATGTATCTATTACTACTACACAAATCACAAATTAAGAAATATAGTAGATTCAGTCGACCTCAGTATTTCACTGGTATTTTGGTATTCATTTAATAATTTCTTTTATTTGCCACAAGGGCAACGGCCAAAAAGACTGCACTGCAGCTAAGATAAAGGATATTAGCAGTATTGATTTCACAGCGTAATCCGACGACAAATTGCTTCTTTTTATAGCCGTAAGCATGTTTTACTGGGAACAATTTCAATATTTTCCAGCAACTCTTATTATTTAAGCTGTAATAATGTTTTCTGATGCATTTAGCATATAATTCCTACCTGTGTGTGTGCGTGGAAATAGAATAATGGAGCATGTCAGAAACAGCGACTCGCAGAAATAGGAAAATAACAGCAAGTTTAAGAAATAGAGTTCGTTCTAAGAAGGCAGTTTATAATTGACGGGTCATATTGACGAAAAGAAAAATCAAGTTAAAAGTGGGGTGGAGAAAACGAAAGAAAGCGACGCAACCGAAAAGTACGTAATCAGCAGAGAAAACAGACACATTAAGTTGGTGTGTGTGTGTGCTTTCTGAGACGGGTTAAAATATATATGTCCCAAGAATATACAGACTCCTTGCAGTAACACATCCACAGGTCCAAGTTAACGGAGAAGGTCCGTTATGAGCATGTGACCGAAACAAAACAAAAGATAGACAGGACGATAAAGGTTATCTATATTTAATTTCGATAAACATACAACCACCTTGCAGTTGTTAAAAGTAATTTAAATCCTGAATTATTCGGTAAATGAAGCAGCATAGAAATATCTGTGTCAGTGAATGCGGCCATCCATACGCACTCAAACACACACGTACACATACGGGTGCACAGATAAACATACATACATACACGCACACTCGCATTTATATAAATATCTATACAAAAATGCACGCACAAATATATATATGCATGTATGTATATTTATATATATATATATGAGAAGGTTGCAATCAAGGGAATAATAGAAACCTATTAACAGTAATGTTACGGACATCTGAGAGACTGGTCGATAAACACACGTACACACACACACAACCCACATATCATTATAATAATAATAATTATTATTATTATTTAAAAGCATGTGATTCGGCCCCAGGCCTCTCTAATAAACTTAGTTCGTTGGGCTCAGTTAACTCGTTCATCCACTCACCCGTGTATTAACACACATACACACAGGTAGTGGTGGATCCTCGCCGATAGATGAGGAAGAGTTGGTTAATCTGAATTAATGTGCAAGTAGATGAGTATTCGCCAGACACATGTACTCTTAAAGTAATTCTGAGACACAGTCAACATGGCACAGTGTAACAAGCCTGTACCTTTCAAATTACAAGTACAATCCATCACCTGACGGTCTTCTACACAGTTTCTATCTTAACAGTTTCACTCACTAGGTATGGGTCAACTCTGGGCTATAGAACATTACATTTACCCAAGACACTACACAGAACCTCTTGGTTGTGAAGCAACTCGTTAATCCTGTGTTTCTCAACCATGTTTTACTTATGGACTCCTATGGTTCCAATTTAACTTGGGTAGACCCTCATACCCATTCATTGTTAAAAGAAAATTCTATTATATTCTTATAGTTAAATATTAGGAATTGTATAAAAAATGAATTGTGGAAATATTTTATTTATTATGGAAGTATAACTAATTTATTACACATAAGTTTTAACAATGGAATCTTATATAAGCCCTGGTTGAGAACTACTGCTTTAACCCTTCGACCATTCTGTGCCTACATACCCATGTATGTGTGTGTGCGCACACACATGCACTTTGCAGGCCCTCCTTGACCAGTGTGATTGATGCAATTAGTGTTGCTCTTGCATCTCTGAAAGTATGAGGAGTTTGTTGATGGTACAGGGGCGGGGGACACAACAAGAGAGACAAGTAGAGGTGGCATGATCCCAGCCAGCACAAGGGAACAGATGTCATTATAATAGCAGAGAGAAGAGGCAATGCACCTATAGATTAGCAGTTGGAGCATGTCTGTGAGTAACTTCATGCCAATCAGTCGACTGACCCATTCATGGATGTTCAGCAGCTGCTATGTCCCAGATATGACAACAATATTCCACAGTGGGCCTCAACTGAGATTTGTGAGAATATCAATAATCGTTGGGAACCTCCAGCACTATAGAGTAAGGCCAAACAATACAGTCTAAACTATGTAAAGGATGTGTTTCTACCAAGAACGTTCCTTGGTGGTAGTGAGACTTAATAAAAAACAATTTTGAGAGTACCTTATGACTAAAGAGAAATGTTATGGGATGATGCTTTCTTTATATGCATAGCATTTGTGTTTCCTTGCAGTAGAAAAAGATAAGATTAGCATATGACCATTTGAGAAAATTTCCAGGGTCTTCGGTGATGGTGTCAGATGGGTTGTGTATATGGTGTCTGGGTAGCAAGTGGATAAAGTATGGATAGGGTTAGGAGTAGAGAGGAATGACGGATAGCGCCATCTGTGTAAGATTGTGTAATATTGGAAGTAGTGATAGCAAGTAAGTCATTGATGTATAACAGGAAGATACACATGCACACACATCATATATATATATGTATATACATATATGAAATAAACATGTGTGTGGTGCGAGCATGGCTGTGTGGTTAAGAAGTTTGCTTCCCAACCACATAGTCACAGGTTCAGTCCCACTGCATGTCATTTTGTGCAAGTGTCTTCTACTACAAAGCCTTGTGAGTGGATTTGATAGACAGAAACTGAAAGCCCATAGTACATACATACATACATGTATGTATGTGGGGAGGCGCAATAGCCCAGTGGTTAGGTCAGCGGACTCGCAGTCATAGGATCGCGGTTTCGATTCCCAGACCGGGCGTTGTGAGTGTTTATGGAGCGAAAACACCAAAAGCTCCACGAGGCTCCGGCAGGGGATGGTGGCGAACCCTACTGTACTCTTCCACCACAACTTTCTGTCACTCTTACTTCCTGTTTCTGTTGTGCCTGTAATTCAAAGGATCAGCCTTGTCACACTGTGTCACGCTGAATATCCCCGAAAACTACGTTAAGGGTACATGTGTCTGTGGAGTGCTCAGCCACTTGCACGTTAATTTTGCGAGCAGGCTGTTCCGTTGATCGGATCAACTGGAACCCTCGACGTCATAAGCGACGGAGTGCCAACAACAATGTATGTATGTATGTCATTATTAATTTTTTTTTCAAGAATTCTTGCCAGTAAAGAGAATTGTTTTTTAACTTAGATTCAAGCCTCCTTCACTGATATTTCAACATCAACAGGGTTTTTTCTATATATGTGTGTGTGTGCAGTATTTGGAGTCAGTGCATTTGCAGATTAGTATATTTTGTTTTATGTACAGTAATGACTTGGATCTGTAGTCTTCAAATCAGTTTTCTCCTTTCTGGTTTTGGGAAGCCTAATTTCTCAAGATTTGTACTTAGGCAGTGTGTTACACATGCCAGTACCTCAATAATTACAGGTGTAAACCTGAACTTGTAGTCTGGGTTGAGTAACTGTAGATTTCTCAATAGTTCAGTGTAGGTGTTTTCTTTTTCACTGATCTTTAGCTTTATTGTTAACATCTGCCGAGCAGCTGATTTCCACAACTGTACAGTTTCTCTTCTCAGTCCCAAATCACTATGTCTGGTCTGTTATGTTTACATTTTATTGTGATTTTCACTGGGACATTACACCAGAACTCCTTCTTATTATGAGTGTCTATGGCCCCTACCATACTGTGGGTTCTTATTTTTTTGGCCTCAGGATTATCGTTCCAATTGATCTCATTATACAGTGTCTTAGCTATAACATCATGTCTCATTGGTAGATAATACTCTAATGACATTTTTGGACAACTGCTTATGATGTGGGGGTATTTTCAGTATTTACTCCACAAAGTTTGCATTGGTTATCACATTCTGGTGTTTTCCCTCCATCTCTGTTCCTCTTGCATATCAGGTATTTGGCTGATATTTCGTTCTTTGATTGAAAATGCATACACTTCAAAGTGAGAGTTAGCAATACAGTTATTGGTCCATGATAGACTGCTTTGATTATCATTGTTACTATCATCCTGGAGCTTTCTACTCACATGTTCATGTATGTATGGATGGATGGGGTGGATGGATGGTTGTACCATTTATATTTGATGCTACTGTGACTGGTTCCATTTACTTAAACCTGTTGTAACAATGTGTCATGCCAAGCATTCAGTAGGACTTTGAGGATGTGAAGTTTTATTTCCAGTAAGATGTTGCACCCTCACACTATCACAGTAATATAAGGGCCTACCTTGATGAAACTTTTCCTCCATGTACACTAGACCTCAACCACTAGACATTTTTAATAGAGATTCTTAAAGGATAAAGTTCGCAGTACAAAACCAGACACAGTCAATGAATTGAGGGCAGCCATTAAATAAGAATGAGCATAAATATGAACAAAATGTTTCTTGATGTTTGTGATTCCATTGCTTTACATCATCTGCAGTGCCTGGAACAGTCATTATTTTCAAATCAGACATTCATAAAAGCATAAAATCCAGACTATAGATCCTATCAAATTTTGAAAATTAAATAAATTTTAACAAACTCTGATTTTATAATTATTCACTATGTGTATAACTTACCCCCACCCCACTGCTTAACGACCAAGTCTGGTGTGGTTATATTCTTGTAACTTGGCAGTTCAGCAAAAGAGTCCAATAGAATAAGAACTAGGTTTTAAAAGGACTAGAGTCAATTCATTCAAATGAAAAATTCCTCAAGGCAGCACTCTGGCATGGCCAAGACTACAACCCAGACTACAAGTTCAGGCATGGCCAAAGTGTACTTACTTAAACAAGAAAATGAAAAAGATAACAGGCTGACAGACAGATAGATGCATAGATACACATACATACATACATTCACACACACACATACAGAGGAAAACGATGAGTTTTTTTTAAAGCTGATCCAATGGCCTAATATTTTGGAAACTTTCCAGTGTGTTACCAGTTCTTCAGACAGGAACAGACTATTTCTGTCTCAGGAAATTACAAAACATTGGTGGAGAAACTCCAGTGTAATGGGTCGTTGAATCGTACTAAATAAACTCTTTCACTCTACTACGGCACTGAGTACTTTCTCTACTTCCAGTTGAAACTAATGAAGATGTATATATATATATATATATATATATATATATGCATAGTTTGGGTTCGTGCCAGGTAAAAGCACCACTGATGCCATATTTCTAGTGAGACAGCTGCAGGAGAAATATCTAGCCAAGGATAAACCTCTGTACCTGGCCTTCGTTGACATGAAGAAAGCCTTTGACAGGGTCCGCCGATCCCTTATCTGGTGGTCAATGAGGAAATTTGGGATAGAAGAATGGTTAGTGAGAGCTGTGCGAGCCATGTACAGAGATGCTGCCAGTAAGGTGAGAGTTGGAAATGAGTACAGTAATGAATTCTGGGTAGAGGTAGGGGTCCACCAAGGTTCCGTCCTCAGCCCCCTCCTAGTTATCATAGTCCTCCAGGCGATCACAGAGGAATTCAAGACAGGTTGCCCCTGGGAGCTCCTCTATGCTGATGACCTTGCACTAATTGCGCAGTCACTATCAGAACTAGAGGAGAAGTTTCAGGTGTGGAAACAAGGACTAGAATCGAAGGGCCTTAGAGTCAACCTAGCAAAAACCAAAATCCTAATAAGTAGGAAGGTAGATAAAACACAAACCCCTTCAGGTAGATGGCCCTGCTCAGTATGCAGAAAAGGAGTAGGTAGTAACTCTATAAGATGTACCCGGTGCAAGCTATGGACACATAAGAGGTGCAGCAATATCAAAGGCAGATTAACTACGAAGTTAGTTTTTGTATGTGGCAGATGTTCAGGTGCAATAAACACTGTAAACAAACAGGAAACAACTTCTATCTCATTCCAGGGAGAAAAACTAGAGGTAGTCGATAGCTTCCGCTATCTGGGTGACCAAGTTAGTAGTGGGGGTGGGTGCACTGCAAGTGTAGCTGCTAGAATAAGAATAGCCTGGGCAAAGTTTAGAGAGCTCTTACCCCTGCTGGCGACAAAGGGACTCTCACTCAGAGTAAAAGGCAGACTGTATGACGCATGCGTACGAACAGCCATGCTACATGGCAGTGAAACATGGGCTGTAACTGCTGAGGACATACGTAAGCTCGCAAGGAATGAAGCCAGTATGCTCCGTTGGATGTGTAATCTCAATGTTAATACCCGTCAGAGTGTAAGTATCTTGAGAGAAAAGCTGAACATTAGAAGCATCAGTTGTGGTGTGCAAGAGAGACGATTGCGCTGGTATGGACATGTGGTGAGAATGGATGAGGATAGCTGCTTGAAAAAGTGCCACACCCTAACAGTTGAAGGAACCCGTGGAAGAGGTAGGCCCAGGAAGACCTGGGCTGAGGTGGTGAGGCAAGACCTTCGTACATTGGGCCTCACCGAGGCGATGACTACTGACTGAGACCTTTGGAAATGTGCTGTGCGTGAGAAGACCCGGCAAGCCAAGTAAGATCGTTGCCAGTGCCCCTGGACTGGTTCTTGTGCGGGTGGCACATGAGATGCACCATTTTGAGCGTGGCCGTTGCCAGTACCGCCTGACTGGCTCCCGTAGGATTTTCGAGCGAGATCGTTGCCAGTGCCCCTGGACTGGCTTGTGCGGGTGGCACATAAAAGACACCATTTCGAGCGTGGCCGTTTTTGTGCGGGTGACACGTAAAAGTACCCACTACACTCTCTGAGTGGTTGGCGTTAGGAAGGGCATCCAGCTGTAGAAACTCTGCCAAATTAGACTGGAGCCTGGTGTTGCCATCCGGTTTCACCAGTCCTCAGTCAAATTGTCCAACCCATGCTAGCATGGAAAGCGGACGTTAAACGATGATGATGATGATGATGATTATATATATATATATATTATATATATATATATATATATATATATATATATATATATATATATATATTACGGAGATGCACTTGCATAGCAAGTGACCTGATCTGAGATCATGTGCTGGAACGAAAACAATTGCAGCCTGGAAGGTGTTTATAAGCCATTTAAAATAACACACAAAATCCGTTAGATTCACTTCAACATTTAAATTTAATTTGTCAAAATATTTTCGTCGCTTTGAGACCGCGACCTGTTCACTGACAAAATTCTGTGCTGCATCTGAGAAAGTAATAGTTAGTTCATGATATATATGTACATGTGAATGTATGTATGTATCTATGTGCGTGTACATGTGTGCGCGTATGCATCTGTGTACATGCGTATGCATGTGTGCATGCCTATACACATGTATGTATATATGTATATATGTATGTATGTGAGTATGTACGTAAGTACTTATGGATGTACGTGAGTAATAGGGTAAGTGTGTAGACGTGTTTGTGTGTGTGTGTGTGTGTGCATATGTATGTACATGTGAACGTATGTTTATGTACTGATATGTGCGTCAGTTCAAGTTGTATACATGACAGTTACTTTGTTGAAGGTTGTATATACGCACATATATACATATACATATATATATATATATATATATATATATATATATGTGTGTGTGTGCGTGTATGTGTGTATTCTTTTATTCGTTTCTATTGAATAAGTGAAAATATCCTATGTCATTTACATTTTGTGTTAAACTTAATGTGTTGAAGAGGTTTTAAAATCAGTCATATTAAAAATATTTTTAAAACTTGTAAAATCTACAATAGGAACAATGTGTACAAATAAACATAAAATTAGGTCAAGTCCTCAATCAGCTCCTGGCATTAAAAGCTTGGGCATTATTTATTTATTTATTACCATAGATTTGATGTAATGATTAACATAGATCAACAGCTCTTGAGCATGTGCGTCAACAAGAAAACTAGCCATATTGTGTCAAAGATAAACAGGATGGTCATTCAAATAAAACCAAAAAGTTTATACTTATTCTTGTACGTATTTCCTCTACAAATGCGCCCCCACCCTTGAATTTGTTTCCCCCATAATGTCCAGAAATTCCAATGTAACCAGAATCTACATCATCTGAAGCATTTTCGCAAAAAAATTTCATGAAAAAATATCCATTTTTCTGGAAGTTATGAGGAAACAAAATCAATGGGGGCACATTTGTATAGGTATGTTCTTCTATGTTTACTTCAATGCAAGTCTTTAAGAATGGTTATTTTTGTGATTCAAAGTGATTGTGCTACTTAATTTTCTGCTTCCAACCTCTCCATTTCCCTGAACATACTAAGACCCTGTCTTCTTTTCTACTTACTAAAACCTTAGTCTTTACTGATTTTACCCTGAGGTCTTTTGATCCTAAGTTTACTTCTATACTTAGTATTCCTTTTCTAATTCCCCTCTATGAGAACCAGATCTTTGGCATATAGAAGTTCTCATGAACATGGATGGAACTAAGTCCTGACCGAGTTGAAAGTCACATGGTGGTGGAATGATACAGTTGACAAAGTAGTAAAGACTAAGAGACAGGCATGGAAAACCTGGAAGGAAGGTGGGCTAGAAGTGAGTGTGGAAACAGATATATTTGGCTAAGGATGAGGCAGAAAGGAAGAGATTTCACATGTCTTGCAACGTGAGGATCAGAGACATGAAGAGATTAGGATTGTGAGTCTGAGTGTAAGAGAGAACCAAGGTGTAATTGGTGAGAAATGTATTTGGAATGAGGGCATACTTGTCATTAGTATGGAAGACAAGAAGGTGGCATGGAAGTGCTATTATAAGTGGCTGTTGAATGTGGAGAATGCATGGGATAAAGAGGAGCTAACTAACGCTGAACCTACAGAAGGGCTAGCAATTCAAATTGACAGTAGTATAGATGTTAAAGTGATCAAGGACATGAAAGGAGGGTAGGCTGCCAGTCCACCAGGCATAATTGTGGAGCTGCTCAAAATATCCAATGAGGTAGGGTTCAGGATTACTGCTTAGATAATTAATCAAGTTATTCAAGATATCATACCCAATGAGTGGTGTAGCAGTATGATCATAAACTGCTGCAAAAGCAAAGGTGATGCCTTAGAGAGAAGCAGTTATACAGAAATAAAATTACTGGATCAAGTTGTGAAGGTCACATAGACCAATTGATTTGTGACTAGATAGACCAGGATGAAGCCAAGTTTGGTTTAGTGCCTCAAAGAGGTACTATGAATGCAATCTTCCTAGAGAGACAGCTGCAGAAAAAATACTTGGCTAAAAGTAAACCATTACTCCTGATCTTCATTGACCCAAAGAAGGCATATGGGCATATGGAAGGGTATGTACAATAATCTGGTGGGTACTCAGGAAATTAGGTGTTGATAAATGGCTTGAGAGAGTTGTACAAGACATGTACAAAGATACAATAAGTAAAACAAGAATCAAAAATGACTTCAGTGAAGAACATAAGGGTTGGAATCCACCAAGGCTCTGTCCTCAGTCCCCTTCTAGTCGTCATAGTACTGCAAGCCCTCACAGAGGAGTATGAGACTGGCTGTCCATGGAAACTCCTATCACTGATGATCAAGTTCTTGTAGATGATTCTATAGGAGAATTAGAGAGGAAGTTCCAGGCAGAGGAGCTAAACCTAAAATTAGGAAACCACAAGGTAAAATAAGTAAACACAAAAGTTTTAATTTATAGGAAAGAAGACAGGACTTTGGCATATTCAGGGAAATGACCTTACTTGATATGCAAAAAAGGTGTAGGTATAAACTCCATAAGAGATATAGCAGAATTACAGGTAGACTAACAGACAAACCTGGGTACCAAACCATTAATCCACTAATAATAATAGTGAATTTATTGTATACAGTGCTCAGGTGCACTATAACTTGTCAAAAGTTTGTATAAAGTATATGCACTAATGTACAAATGTCTGGAAAGTGAACAGTGTATGTGTCAGATACATGCTTGCGTGTGTATGGAGAGGAGAAAATCAGGTGTAGTGTTGGCAAATCTCAGGAAGCATGGAAGTTTTGAAGGATGCATCTCCTCACCATCAAGGAAGCACTGTAGATGTCGTAGCTTCAGTGCATGTCTGCCCATCAGCAGCCACTGCATGTCCAGCCCTCCATTCAGTAAATGGAGTACCTGACAATGGAACATGTCCCTACCACAGAAAGTGGAAGAGTATGGCTCTTCAATTTGGTCAGATGTAAACTGAGGCAAGGCACAACAGTCAGGTGGTAATATATAATGGAGGCGATGTAAGCATTTGTCACAACTGCCTGACCGTTCAGGGAAGCTTTCTCCCAGCTCACCTCCAGGTGAAATTGTCCACCCTGCTTGTCATCTGGACCCAGTTCTTTTACACCTGGAAATTTGGAGCAAACCACACCCAAAGCAATTTAACCAGTCCCTCCGTCTAGCATCCGACAACAGTATTGTATGGCATGGACTGCCCCCCCCCCCCAGGTGTCGAAATGCAGGCCCACTGACGTTTCTTGTGTCAAATGTTCAACATTATGACAGTGAAGTCATCTGCATATGCCGACACGGTTCTCCCACTTTCTAATTCGTGCAGGATGCCTCTCAACGCCTCCAGTTTCCGCAATAGTGGCTCTAAAGCCGAGAGAAGAGGGGATAACCTTGACAAACTGAGTGATGATAATGAATGGTTCCGATGGGAAACTATTCACCCAAAATATCAGATGTCACTGTACATTGTGGTGATCCAGCCACGGAAAACGGGACCGAAACCGGCGGCCAATAATAATAGTAATTACACACGCGCGCACTCACACACACACACACATGCAAACACTTTCGCACAATATACACGTGTGTGTGAGAGAGAGAGGGGGCGAACAAAAGAGAAAGAGAGAGAGCGTGTTTGTGTGCAGGCGAGGGCTTGTATAAAGAACAAGACAGGGAGGGAGTGTTGACTGTTTTAAGCTCAAGAGGCCGCTCGTGCTTTCTGTTTATCGGTATATCTGTATATTCCTCTCTTTCCGTGCCCCCTCTTTCTTTCTTACTTTTTCTCTCTTTAATTTATTCTCTCGCTCTCTCTCTCTCTCTCTCTCACTCTTACCCTCACCCTTCTCTCTCTTTCATTGCCTCTCCCCTCTTTCTTTTACACTCTTACCCTCTTGCTCTCCCTCTCTCCCGCCATTCTCTGACATTGCACTTTCAACTGTCGCATTGCAGTTTTTACATGGCCTACAAATATTTTTTACTTTACTGCACCTCTCTAAAAAATTGCACGTCTTGTTATGCTCTATTTTCTTTCACTTTGGCTTTGAAATTGAATATTTTTGCTTTGAATGTGTATTTTTTTCTTTTCTGCTCTAACCTCACCCTGTCATTTTAACAGACATGGTATTGACATCTTTTGCCGAGTTTTCCAAGACAATCTTCGGTATTTTTTTTATCATAATATCGATTAAAATATTATAAAAATAAAGTATATTGGTAACTATAAAATAAAACTATATTTGTTAGAAAGAAACAATTTGTTTACGATCCAGTGGGTTTATATTTTTAGGAGCGTACACAGGTATACGCACACACACACATTCATTCATATTCAAATACACTCACATACGCACGAACGCATGACAAACATACGTGCTCACAAACAGACACGCACATACACACACACGCACATTCACACACGTAAACACATATTTACATACTCAGATACACGCTCACAGACATACACACACGCACGCACACTCACACACACAACACATATACACGCACGATTTCTTCTCCCGTCCCATCCATTTATTATAAACTGAAAAAAAAAAAAAATTTTAATATAGACTGAAGAATTTATTTCTTTATGCAAGCCATCATGGAATAGTAATGTGAATTAATTCTGCAAAAGAAAATATTTCTAGCCTTGATCTAAATCCACTTTGGTATAACATAACAAGATGCGTGTTTCATAACTGATGGACCGCATTTTCAATCACTTATTTATTCAGCTTCAGTGCAACAAGGTCGAAATCACTATTGTTCGCTTGTTAAATATATTCATTATTTCTAATGGTTTTAAAGTAATAAGCCCCAAATACTTTTACAGCAACATTAGAAATGTGTGTGTGTGTGTGTGTGTGTGTGTGTGTGTGTGTAATGCATTCATTCGGACGCTCTTGTGTGTGTTACCTAGATTTTTTTTTTTTTTGCATGTTAATTGTCAAATTGACACTACTGCCGTACCGTGATATTCTGAGTATTGATTGATATATAAATAGTCTAACTGATGAAGAGAGAGAGAGAGAGAGGGGGGCGGTTCACTGTTCTGTAACTGTATTAGACCGAAGTAGGTTGAAATGACAACCTTCTTCGGTTGTTGTGTCACTATATTTTCTCTTAAAATCGCAACACTAAAGCTAATCTTGAGTAAAATAAGTTAAAAGATTCCAGATTCCAATAATCTACATGGCCTGGTGATGCTCTCTGGTTTGGGATAGTGTCCAGTACCCTAACTACATTCCTCTATAAATTCGTAGTCTTATGAAGGGAACTTTCCCAGTGGTATTAGCTAGGGGGGCAGGGATGGGATACTCTGCCCCAGGCGATGTTTTATGGCGTGAGGTGTTCTTTTGGGTCTGCTGCATAAGCCAGTATATGGGGTAGAGTGGGAAAAACTTTACGTCTGATCGATGCAGCACATCCTGTAGCTATGTCATGGAGTTTTCTCGAAGGAAGAATTTAATTTCACATTGCAACCTAACAATATCATTCGTCTAAACAACAGTACTGCAGCTTAGAGTAGTACCTATTTACAGCCAGGTATACCAAGCCAAATGTGGGTTAAATAAATGCAGGACAATGATTAGAACAAAGTATGAATTCTTCTTCTTCTTCTTCTTCTTCTTCTTCTTCTTCTTCTTCTTCTTCTTCTTCTTCTGCTTCTTCTTCTTCTTTTTCTTACTCTAGATAAACAAAATTGTTCTCCCTATAGCATTCAGATTACTCTACTATATGTAATGCTTATTGATTCATGCTGTTTTGAATTTAATTATGCATTACCTTGTAGCTTTGTGATTTTGATGATTTGATTGTTTGTTTTTATAATGACATTGTAGGCTAGGTGTGAGTGGCAGAATCTGGCCTGTTTGAACATAAAACGGGTGGAATATTTAGGCCTGATATGACTGGTCTGAATGTTAAAGGTGAAAAATAGTGTGCTGAAAAAATGTTTCATTGCCAATATACCCAGCTTTTATGTAGGTATTATAGGGTAGGAGCATGACTAGCCAGAAAAAGTAAAACAAAATATTGCAAACAATATTCTTTGAAGAGGATTGTAACTAAATTGTGATAGTTGTTTTTTGTTGTTTTTTAATAAGTACCTTGTATAGAAATGTGTTAGGTTAAACACACTTAGAAACAACATAAAATAAATATACATAATAGGCGCAGGAGTGGTTGTGTGGTAAGTAGCTTGCTTACCAACCACATGGTTCCGGATTCATTCCCACTGCATGGCATCTTGGGCAAGTGTCTTCTACTATAGCCTCGGGCCGACCAAAGCCTTGTGAGTGGATTTGGTAGACGGAAACTGAAAGAAGCCTGTCATATATATGTATATATATGTATGTGTGTGTGTATGTGTTTGTCCCCCCAACATCGCTTGACAACCGATGCTGGTGTGTTTACGTCCCCGTAACTTAGCAGTTCGGCAAACGAGACCGATAGAATAAATACTAGGCTTATAAAGAATAAGTCCTGGGGTCGATTTACTCGACTAAAGGTGGTGCCCCAGCATGGCCGCAGTCAAATGACTGAAACAAGTAAAAGAGTAAAAGAGTAATAATACACTTTTACACAGCATACTTGAAAATGCTATATCTAGGTTGATAAGAGGGAAGGAACTATCAAGAACTTTGAAGAAAATCCAAGGGATATTTGTTTTTTACATTATGAGAGATGAGTAGGCCATAAAATTGTCAACAATCGTAAAACCTCTTACTTTCTCCTTGTGATATATTACTCTTACTCTTTACTCTTTTACTTGTTTCAGTCTTTTGACTGTGGCCATGCTGGAGCACCGCCTTTAGTCGAGCAAATCGACCCCAGGACTTATTCTTTGGAAGCCTAGTATTTGTTCTATCGGTCTCTTTTTGCCGAACCGCTAAGTTACGGGGACGTAAACACACCAGTATCGGTTGTCAAGCGATGTTGGGGGGACAAACACAGACACACAAACACATACATACATACATATATATATATATATATATATATATATATATATATATATATATATATATATATATACATATATACGACAGGCTTCTTTCAGTTTCCGTCTACCAAATCCACTCACAAGGCTTTGGTCGGCCCAAGGCTATAGTAGAAGACACTTGCCCAAGATGCCACACAGTGGGACTGAACCCGGAACCATGTGGTTGGTAAGCAAGCTACTTACCACACAGCCACTTATGACAATGATTGTTATTCTTGTGATTGCAGTTTTGTTTGCTATTATCATTATTATGAAAAAGGCGGTGAGCTGGCAGAATCCTTAGCACGCAGGGTGAAATGAAATGCTTAGCGGTATTTCATGTGCCACTACATTCTGAATTCAAATTCTGCTGAGGTCGACTTTGTCTTTCATCCTTTCGGGGGCGATAAGTACCAGTTGAAAACTGGGGTGAATGTAATTGACTTAACCCCTCCCCCAAAAGTGCTGCCCTTGTGGCAAAATTTGAAAACGTTTATTATTATTATTATTATTATGGAGGCATTGAGCTGGCAGAACCGTTAGCACACCAGGCAAAATGCTTGGTGGTATTTCGTCTGTTTTTATGTTCTGAGTTCAAATTCTGCCAAGGTTGACTTTGCCTTTCATCCTTTCAGGATCGATTAAATAAGTACCAGTTATGCACTGGGGTTGATGTAATCGACTTAATCCTTTATTCAAGTTTCAAGCCTTGTGCCTACAGTAGAAAGGCAGTTCTATATTTAAGAGATGAGGAATTATGTACATTATTTACATTATTTACATTTGACAGATATTTATCCTCATCTTGTTTGTCAATACAGCACTTCGCAAATATCTCTTTGGAGTAAAACCACCAATACAAGAGAATATGACCAAAATCTGCGTGTACTCCATCCCATGCAGCTGTGGTAGGTTATGCAAAGGCGAAACATGTCGCCCCCTCAAAACAAGAGTAGAGGAACATCACAAAGCTGTGACTTGAGGAGATATTGATAAATCGGGTATAGGTGATCATCATCATCATCATCATCGTTTAACGTCCGCTTTCCATGCTAGCATGGGTTGGATGATTTGACTGAGGACTGGTGAAACCAGATGGCAACACCAGGCTCCAATCTGATTTGGCAGAGTTTCTACAGCTGGATGCCCTTCCTAACGCTAACCACTCAAAGAGTGTAGTGGGTGCTTTTACGTGTCACCCGCACGAAGGCCAGTCAGGCGGTACTGGCAACGGCCATGCTCAAAATGGTGTATTTTATGTGCCACCCACACAAGAGCCAGTCCAGGGGCACTGGCAACGATCTTGCTTGAAAATCCTACAAAGGCCAGTCAGGCGGTACTGGTAACGGCCACGCTCAAAATGGTGTATTTTACCACCCCTGTGGAATGAAGTTAAAATAATAGACAGAGAACACCATTGGAAAATATGAAAACTAAAAGAAGCAGGTACCATGTCCAGAATGTAGGACATAGGAGATAATATCCTGTCACAATTCTCTGTTCTTTGTTTTCTTTAACAGTTCAACTTCCTGCTGTTGATGTTTGATGCCTCTTTCTTCCAACCAGTTCATCATGCTTGACATCCATATCATCCTTCTCCTTTCTCTGCTTCTTTTCCCTTCAATCTTTCTGGTCATTTCTAAATTCTCCAGGCCTTCTTTCCTCATCACATAACCAAGAAATCTCAGTTGCTTGGTCCTTATCTCACAAAACATTTTCCTATTTACCACAACCAGTGTTATCACTTCTTCATTGAACACTTTTTCTGTCCATGCTATCCTTAATATTCTTAAGAACCTCCTTTCACAGCTCTCCAAACACCTCATTTTTGATGTTATAAATCATGTTTCACTTCCATAACTTGCAAGAATTGTGTATAGTGGTGACAAAAAAAGGATAGCCTCCTAAAGTGCATGTTGAAAGTGAACAATCAAAGCATAAAGCCGGGTATCATCCTTCAACACAAGATGTGTAAAGGAGATCAAAAGAAGAATAGTGCTGGCCAAATCTGCATTCTCAAAATTATATAACATCTTGGGAAATTGTACTCTGGGCATCAAGACTATGATCCATATATTGAACTGTAGACCTATCCTGTGTCAATGAATGTTTACAGATACATGAGCAATATTCAGTCAATGTCCCAAATAAAACATCTGGTGCAAGAGATGAACAATTAGTTTTATAAGGCAAGCCTGGTAACACATGTTAGACCTACATACTCTCTCTCTCTCTCTCTCTCTCTCTCTCTCTCTCTCTCTCTCTCTCTCTCTCTCTCTCTATTTCTTTCTTTCTCTCTCTCTCTGTTACTCTAGGAGCAATGATACATAAAATTGATTTTTAGGACAAGAAATATTTGGATTTCATTACATTCTATGGTATTAAGGTGGTGAACTGGCAGATCCATTGGCATGCCAGATAAAATACTTTGCAGCATTTCATGTCTATACATTCTGAGTTCAAATTCCAACAAGATTGATGTTGTCTTCCTTCCTTTTGGAGTTGATAAAATAAGTACCAGTCAAGTTCTGGGGTTGATGTAATCAAGTAACCCCTTCCCTAAAAAAACTGCTGGCTCTGTACCAAAATTTGAAATTTTATGTCCTATGGCGCCTTTATCTTCCATCTTTTTCTTTTTCCACTCATTAGACTGTGGCCAGACTGGAACATTGCCTCGAAGGGTTTCTGATGAACAGATTCATCCCAGTACTTATTTTAAAGTCTGGTACTTATTCTATCATCCCCTTTTTGCTAAGCTGCTAAGTTACAAGGATGTAAACAAACTAAAATCAGTTAAGTGTGGCAGGGACAAACACAGACACAGACACACACACACACACACACACACACACACACACACATATTTACTCTATAAAAGAACAATGTAACAGCAGGTGGTAACGATCACACTCAAATGATGTTATTTACAAGCGACCAGCATGGAAGCCAGACAGCTGCTCTGGCAATGATCATGCTTAGACGGTGATGCTAGCGCTCCACTGGCACGGGTGCCAGTCATCAAATTTGGTTCAGTTACGATTTCGATTTCACTTGCCCCAACAGGTCTTCACAAACAGAGTTTAGTGTCCAATGAAGGAAAGGTTGGCATGAGTGCCAGTTGTCGAATTTGGTTCGATTTCGATTTCATTTGTCTTAACAGGTCTTTTCAAGCAGAGTTTAGTGTCCAATGAAGTAAAGGTATGAATAAATGAGCTGGCTACACCCCTGGCAGAGGCCACGGATTATTGTATCACTTGGCTTGTCGAGGCTTCTCACGCACAGCATATTTCCAAAGGTCTCGGTCACTAGTCATTGCCTCGGTGAGGCCTAATGTTCGAAGGTCGTGCTTCACCACCTCATCCTAGGTCTTCCTGGGTCTACCTCTTCCACAGGTTCCCTAAACCGCTAGGGTGTGGCACTTTTTCACACAGCTATCCTCATCCATTCTCGCCACATGACCATACCAGCACAATCGTCTCTCTTGCACACCACAACTGATGCTTATCTTTATAAATTCTGAAATAAATTATCAAAAACTGTGTTCATGATAATTTATTTCAGAAGTTATTCTACATGGTAATGAAACTGGACAAGCTGATCATCTCAACTCTTCAGTAGAAACAACATGTAAATATAATATCTAAAAAATAAAAATAGGTTGGTATATTATACAAGGTTAAAATATGTCTTCTTCACAGCCATACTGAAATCTCTTTCTTATTTTCTTCTTTAAGCCCTTTACACCTTATGGAGCATAGGTGGTCAGTGATCCTTCCCCACTGCTCTCAACTTGGACCATCTCTTTCATCACTCTCCAGTTGGATCCTTACTCTCTCATCTCCCCCCTAGTATTCTTCCTCTAGAAACTTCTAGAGTTCCCTCTCCTCTGCCTCCCTTGTGGATTCCAGATCATGGCCAGTTGTTTCCATTTGTGCTGCAGCAAAATCCAAAACTAAAACCACAGGAGGAAGACCTTCCTCTTCCATGTCTTGTTGGTTTTGAATAATCATCGATGCTTCAATAACTTTGCTTTTTTTTCTAGGTAAGATTGTTGGTCCTATGAAAACCTATTCTACCCGCTGGAAGAAGTGGTCCATATTAGAGTCTAGCATCTATCCTTTGACCTGCCCAGTATGGGAGGCCTTGCCAGGAGTTTGTACTCCTCAGGCATAACTCTCAGGATCATTGAGACACACAAACCACCACATTGTAAGGATTCATTGTAAGGATTCAATGGAAGGATTCAGTTTGTGGTGGTTAATGAAAATATACTTTGCATTAATTTATCCCTATTTGTTACAAAGAAATACAATATGGTTTAATTGAAATGACATTCATTTAAATGAAATCATCAGAAGTAACTGGAAAAAAGCTACTCAAATCATAGCATATGGACCAATTTGTATGTAACAAATAAGTAAATGAAATATGTAACAAATAAGTTAAATACATCTGCCTTGGAATACTACCAAGTTCCTCCATATTGCCACAGAATACACAATTGCAAACAACTAACAACTCAATGAGAAGGATAAATAAATTGTTTAACTCATGAGTGAAATTGGAAAAATAAAAACCAAACTAAACAAACGATTAACATAAAGTGCTGCAGAGTTATGGAACCATCTGTCTCAAAATGTAACTAAGCCATGTTATTATTACCAATTTCAAAAAGTCCATATCAGGGGCTCTCAACCATTTTTTAGCCTATGGACCCCTTTGCTTACTGTTTTACTCTGGTGGACTCCCATAGACATTCAATATTTAACAACTAGTTTTATAGACACCTTTCTTGAAATTTCCATTTTGTTTTACACTCATTCACTAGTGTAGGTTTGCAGTAGAACTCTCTAAGAGGAGGCTGGAAGCATGTTGAACTATGTAAAATGTGAGAGAAAGAAACCTAATTGTTTCTTGCAATATACACATCTAATACAAAATTATTTCATGGACCCCTAAAATACTACCATAGATGCCCAATTTACTATTTTCCTTCCTTGGACACCCAAAAATCTTATATGGAACCCCAGAGGTTATTTGGACCCCAGTTATGAACCACCGGTCTGAATTAACATATACAATAAACAATACAGTAAAGAAATTCTTTTGTCAATCCCCTCAACCAATCAATACCTTTAAGTGGTGGTCTTCTTTAGTCATTTATTATGCAATACTATGTATTGGTTATCATAAATGTCATCAAATGATTGTTGTTTCCAGTTGTTAAGATGAATATCATGTTATTAATAGCATACAAATTAAGTCAATCACCATGGATATAAATAATTGCAATTGAACTAATAACCCTTACTGGACTGCTTCATTATTTGATACTAAAGTCCTTTAATTTTTTCTTTTTGTTCTATGTGAAATTATAAAATAAAGTTCAAGAATGCATAAATGTCTAAAAAAAACAAAACAAAGTTGATAAATAAATAACAAATTTTATTTAACATTATATCATGGAGTTATAAATGCAGACAGAAACCATTAGAGAAGAATCATGTGTCAGAGAGAAATGAAGAAATACGTAGAGAGGTGACAAGAGAAGCTGTGTGAACAGTGAAACTTTGATCTATGTGTATGTGTGTGTATGCATAATACTTACATTTACATATATACACATACACATACATACATGTATACATACACACGCACACATATACACACATGTATACATGACATATATTCAATCACATTCGCATCAACGTTCAGTTTACTTTAGGCAGTCTTCCTCTGCAGCTGAATTTGTTTTTGTGTTTTTTTTTTGTTCTGGATCTATTATTATTATTATTGTTATTATTATTTAAGTGGAGGCGCAATGGCCCAGTGGTTAGGGCAGCGGACTCGCGGTCATAGGATCACGGTTTCGATTCCCAGACCGGGCGTTGTGAGTGTATATTGAGCGAAAACACCTAAAGCTCCACGAGGCTCCGGCAGGGGATGGTGGCGAACCTTGCTGTACTCTTCCATCACAACTTTCTCTCATTCTTACTTCCTGTTTCTGTTGTACCTGTAATTCTAAGGGTCAGCCTTGTCACACTGTGTTACGCTGAATATCCTCCAAGAACTACGTTAAGGGTACACGTGTCTGTGGAGTGCTCAGCCACTTGCACGTTAATTTCACAAGCAGGCTGTTCCGTTGATCGGATCAACTGGAATCCTCGATGTCGTAAGCGATGGAGTGCCAACAACAACAACATTATTATTTAGATGGAGAATCATCAGAGTGTTGGGCAAAAGTACTTTGCAGTACTTATTTTGACTTTTCACATTCTGAGTTCAAATTCTGCCAAGGTTGCCTACATTTTTCACCCTTTCAAGATTGATAAAATAAGTACAATTTGAGTCCTGGAAGCAGTGGTATCAACTAAACCCCTTCCTTCAAAATTGCTATCTTTGTGCCTAAATTAGAAATTATTATTATTATTATGATTATTATTATTATTATGTGAGAGAGTAGCGCATGTCATCAAAGTGACACTTGGGTACAAATATACGAAGCCCAATATACCCATCATGACTACCCGTCTGATAAGGGTACACCAGGCACATGCATCACAACCATATGTGTGCAATATGGTGATTTCATATCAAGAGAAACAGTGCATAATCTTGCAGGGGGGGGGGCAGTTATAATTTTCTTCAGGTTCAGTAGACTACCCTGCTCAAAAGGTCCCTGAATAAGGATTGTTTTGAGGAGGATGAACAAAACGCCCATGTTTCCAGAGGTGAATTATTCAAACACCAACTGGTTAAGGTCAAACAACTGACAAGCAAATCTGTGGTATTAAGCAGAATATTTGTTGTAGCCCATCTTTTATACCAAGACAAAACAATGTACATGATAACACTTCCAATCAGTTAAGATCAAAAGCCACAAGAGATGCTGCCTGGTACTGCATCAGGGCATTCATCATCATCATCATCTTCATCCTCATCATCATTATTAAAGGCGGTGAACTAGCAGAATTGTTAGCGTACTGTGCAAAATGCTTCGTGCCACTTTGTCCATCTTTACACTCTGAATTCAAATTCTGCCAAGGTCGACTCTGCTTTCATCCTTTCAGGTTTGAACATTGGATCAATACAATCAACTTAGTCCTCTCACAAATCTACTAGCCTTGTACCAAAATTTGAAATTATTATAATTATTATTTATTTAGATCTTTAAAAAAATATATATTTATTTATTTTTGCAATATGTCATGACAAGTGACTGACTTACTAGTTCTTGAGTGTTACAGAAGTGGTACCCATTAAATATGAATTTAGACTTGGTTTTGTCAAGAAAGCCATTTTTAAGTCTATGCATACATTATTTACTACTATGGCACCTTGAGCAAGTGTTTACAACT